>NC_064305.1:63793206-63965448 GCF_023373825.1 Bactrocera dorsalis
TAAAACTATATACTAAACCTAAAAATTTAAATATTATATTTTATACTAAAATATAATATTTTTTTTTTTTGAAATTGGAATTTTTATACTAAAATATAATATAATGTCCGACTTCAAAAAAAGCATTTATACATGATCAGGCTTATGGCGAGTTGGCTCCAATTTGCTCTCTGCAGTGATTATAGCCATATCTTCGACGGAGTTAGCAGTGGTTATTCAAATTAGATGAAGTAGAATAGAAGTTAATTATGAAAAACTTCCTCAAAATTGTAGACTACGGGGACTTTATTGAGACTCATTGTTGAAAGCGTGGCACATTAGATCTAATTAAAGGACTAAGTCCAGACAGAATTTAGAGAAAATGAGAAATATATTTATGTGGAAGCTATAGTTCAAGTTCATTAACAGAGGGTGCTTCATTCAGGTTTTTTAAAAACATATAAAAACGCTAGGTGTGCTGACAAAATTTTCTTTAGGTTTTTTAAAAACATATAAAAACGCTAGAAAGCTACCTTGTACCAGAGCTGTTGCTGACAAAATTTTCTACGACTATTCTTATGACAGTTCTGCATTGAATCCTTATACCCATAATAAACTGGAGGTATAGATGCATTTCCTACAATTTCCTCATACATTTTATATACTGAAGTCAATTGAGCTCCGTGAATCAGCTTTAAAAAGTTTTTTTCCTGACTTAGCGAACAGCTTTTAAATATATTGCCTAAATTGAATCAAACATTATATTTAATATCTTAGTTAGTTCACGTACTTACAAACATTTAAAACAATATGGTACATATGTTTGTATATATTTATCATATGTAACTTGTTGATAACGTTCACTGATGCAGTTTAGAAGTTCGTTCGAATTTTGTGGTTTCTGCCGGCTTTCGGGACAAAATTAAAATATATTTGTTTTCACCCAGATAGCTGTAAGCTTACTTTATATGGTAAAAATTTTACAAGCATATGGTTTCTGGAAACCGGCTATATTTTCTTAGTAGCAACTAAATATGTGAGCATGTACATGTTAGAATATAGAACTTGGTGTGCTCACCGACCCAGTTTCAGTGCTCTTGAATTTTGATGCAACATTACCGATGTGTAATTTTATTATGGAAGTTATAAAGTTATAAGAAATAAAACAGATATATATAAGTGTATCTTGCCCCTTTCATGATGCAAATTTACTCTTTTCTCGGTAGATTTTAGGAAAATGAAAACTTAGCGTGCTCAGCATAAACATTGTATTGACTTCAATAAGAATCATATTTAAGAGAATATGATAGTTTGGGTTCGAGATAGATAGATGTCCATCTTTAGGGCAGTTGTACAGTTTGGTCTTTAGGCGCCGAGAGAAACTCTATGAAACGTGGGGTCTTTTACCCCATCCTGTTGTCTATTTTTCATTGGAAGTGGTTTCTACGTGGCGGATCCCAGACCCAGCCCACTACTCGCTATGTGAGTAGTTTAGAGTTTAGAACACCAGCTGCACCTGTGGTAAGCACGCGCTGAAGAATTCAGCAATCCTTTAAACCAAAGATGTAGGAATGAAATATGTTGCGCCTACATCTCTTTTGAGGCTCCAAGCTCCACATGGTTTGGCTAGCGCCTCTTACACAAGGGTTGCTCACTTTTCCAGGGTACGCGATGAGGACGAAAGAGTAGAAATCGGGTATAGCTTCAAAATGTGTGACTATATAACCTACAACATATCTTGGAGGCGAGTGGCAAAAGAGTACTCGACAAATTGGCAAAAATGTTGTTTTCGAAGAGCAGAGAAAATTCATGTATGGGAAAGAGAAAGTAAATGAGAAGAAGTGAAAGCAGTCTCAAAGAGAAGTTTAAATTCATTCCATAACTTTAGTCTCTTAACCAAAGTTCAAGCAACAGGTTGTTTTCCAAATGGAGATCATCTGCATACATACTACTCGATGGTTCCGCAATCGCAATAAGAAACGATCGAGCTATTTGTATAATGAAACCGATGAGAGAGAGGACAAAATAGAACATAATAGGTAGCAGTGAGTTTCTCAACTTTTAAAGTAATCTAATATGCCTTGTTATTGCTCTTTTGTTTGAATCATAGTACAGTTCCATCAGACCGCGTCATATCAGGCGCTTCATTGATCCATTGATCTACTTATCTTTGAGAATGCTGCACGAAACGACACTTCGGCCAATGAAAAGGACTCACAGATAAACAGATAACAGATGACAACATAATGACTTTTTGTGGTCCGAAATTGAAAATTGTTATCTCGATTGGTATTATTTTTTCAAAGTCATGGAAGCTGCGATTTGAAATGGAAAAACTTTTGTGGGATGCCTTGTATATATGATCTATTGATCTATGTATCAACATATTAGATAGATTATCAAAAAAACAAAACCAGGAACTTCCTCCTTTCATTATTTTGATTAATAATTCGACTTTTCAAAAAATATTTCTAGATTAGCTTTCAAAGTACAGTATACCGTACTTTTAGGTAAATGCATGCGTAAAACCCGTTAGATAGTATATCGTAAAGCCGCGAGCGATTAACCTATCACTGTCAGAGTTATGCAAAAATTGTAATCATACAACAATAAAAATTCAGTGTTACTCACAGTACAATAAAAAATACGATGAGTCGGTCCCAATTAATTACGCGCGCTTCTCTAAGCATTTAGCGCCAAAATCCCTTAAATACTCACTAAACAAATTTATCGAGGCCCAATGTTTATATAATCGTAAGTAACGGTAAACTCACATGCATAGCAACGCGCAAATGCTCATACAAAGTCGGCCATGTGTTGGTTCGTATACAACTAGCGTCCGAACACGCTGCAGGCAACGCGGACAGGTGAGCTCTTGAGCGCTTGGCCCTACTGGCGGTGCTTGTATGCCGCCGACAATATGCATATTCAAGGGATGGCGGTAGGTGTAAGAGGGTGCATAAGCTGGCGGAAGCGTTTGTGGGTTTCTTATCGCCGGTATCGCTAATATTGAGGGTGTTATTTCAAAAGCTGGCGACGGTGGCATCGGTGATGTTGTTGGTGCCACATGGTTGAGAGTAGTTTCTGCTGTTGCTGTTGTTGTTGCACGGGTTGTTGACACATTTTGTTTTAAATTATCTTTTGACATTTTTTATCACTGATCCTTCTTTTACTTTTTACTTGAAATCACTTATTTGCTTTGCTTTTTTATTTTTCATCTCCTTTTTGCTGTCAAGAAGGTTTGGTATTGTATGTAATATCTATTTTTAATACTTCATGTCACAAACTGATAACATATCGATAGATCATTATTGCATGTTGGAGCACTTATCCTCAAATTAATATTTTACTTATACATACATACAAAATATTGTATTTAGTATTTTTCTTGATATTTGAAAATCTAATTTCATATTTTATAACTGCACCACTCTAAATTATATATAAATATGTAGCTGTTTTCAACATAATTTTTGGCTGAGTTTTGTTCTTTTATTTTGATGAGGGGTTTCTTCAGAACTTCTCATTGTTTCCGGCAAAACTTTGAAAATGTTTTAGGTGTCATTTAGCTGGTGAAACAACTTACTGGTCATCTGGCCAAAAGAAAATTCGACGTCGAGAAGATGCAATCACAGATAGCCGAACGATTATCGACTCCACTTGCACTGCTGCTCTCTCGGTATAAGGAAACTGTGGGGCGGCATTTCAAGCTCCTTACGTACAGCTGCAACCGAAACCGGAAAATGCAAAAGAACAGGTGGTACGACGAGGAGTGCCGTGTCGCAGCGGAGAGAAAATAGACTGCCTACCTCGCAAAGTTACGATCGACCACAACACGTGCGGGATGGGATAGACACCAAGAGTTTAAGAGGGAAGCGAGATGCATTTGCAGACAGAAAAACAAAGAGGTTGAAATGGGTGAGTATGAAGAGCTTGATAAACTGGCCGACAAGGATAATGCTCGAAAATTCAACGAAAAATTGCGGCGGCTTACAGAAGGTTTCAAGAACGCAGCATACTCTTGTAGAACCCCCAAAGGTGATCTAGTGATCGATGCGCAAAGCATACTAATGTTATAGAGGGAACACTTCTTCAGCCTGCTGAATGGCAGTGAACGCACAACGCCAGGAGAAGACGAACCCGATTCCCTAATCGATGACGATGGAGCAGACGTTCCATTGCCCGACCATGAAGAAGTTTGAATAGCAATTACCCACCTGAAGAACAGCAAAGCGGCGGGGGCTGATGGATTGCAGGCCGAGCTATAAAAACACAGCGGCGAAGAACGGATAAGGAGCATACATTCTTTGCAAAATACGGGCCGATGAAAGCATGCCCGACGATTGGAATTTAAGTGTGCTCTGCCCAATCCACAAAAAGGAAAACCCCACAATCTGCGCCTACTATCGCGGGATGAGCCTTCTCAACATCGCGTATATGGTTCTATCGAGTGTATTATGTGAAAGACTAAAGCCCACCGTCAGCAAACTGATTGGACCTCATCAGTGTGGCTTTAGACCTGGCATATCAACAACCGACCAGATATTCACCTTCGCCAAGTCTTGAAAAAGGCCCGTGAAAGGAGAATCGACACACATTACCTCTTCGTTGATTTCAAAGCTGCTTTCGACAGCACGAAAAGGAGCTGCCTTTATGCCGCGATGTCTGAATTTGGTATCACCGCAAAACTGATACGGCTGTGTAAGCTGACGTTGAGCAACATCAAAATATCCGTAAGTATTGGGAAGAACCTCTCCGAGCCGTTCGATACTAAACGAGGTTTCAGACAAGGCGACTCCTTTTCTTGCGACTTCTTCAATATACTGCTCTTTTATAAGAATGTACAGCTGCTGGCGTATGCCGTCGATATTGATATTATCGGCTTCAATACCCGCGCCGTTAGTTCTGCTTTCTCCAACGCAGGATAACTTTTGCCAACAGCTGGTACTTCGGACTGAGTAGGCAATTGAGAAGTATAGTCCTCTCTCGACGAACAAATACAAAACTCTATAAGTCACTCACTATTCCCGTCCTGCTAAGGTCACCCACAACATCCTCCAATTCAGGTACGAAAAGGTCATTAGCAATGGCTCTATAGCGTTCCTCTTTGATTGTAACATTATGTCCGGCGACCAGTGTTTCCTGCTGTCCGTAGAGGACATAAAACTTTGACGTTTTGAGAATGTGACCCCATTCAACTAAAAGTGGGTTTCATCGCTGAGCGAATTTTTCTGTGAAAATAGGGATCGATGGCCATATCTTTGGGCGCATTAACCGAACGGGGGAAGCGCTTGATTGTCGTTCGGCTTCAATTATTTCATGAAATGACGTTTGAAAGCCCGCAAACCAAAAACTTCCATAAAGTGAATGGGCACTGTTCCAATTGCTGCGTACGATGGTGGGGTGAACATTCATTTTGGTAATAAATGTGCACGATTTGCTGGTTGTTATTAACTAGCTAACCGAACTGACTATAAATCTAGTAAAAGCTATGGAAAAGACCAACTACGAAAAAAGTATTGTCTCATTAAAAACTACAAGTCTAAGAACAGCCTTTCCGTGAGTTATCGTAGCTAATCGTAGCGCTGGTTACCGATTTTCCGAAGTAATCGATTCAAAAATCATTTTATTGTCATGTTTCTTGAAAATATTGATCTTCATACGTAAAAAGAGTTACCATAAGCTTATAAGCAAAAAATGATAGATTAAACTTCAGAAAATTTTCAGCGTTGCTACAAACTTTGCGCCAAGAAACTTTTTATAAGTAGTTAGTTTAGAGTTGTCCCACTGTAAGTCGTTTGAAGTGCTTTCCAAAAAAGCTTAAGCGCTTAATGTGACAGTAAACTTTTAACGAATACTGAGCTTTCTGAAAGCTCCTATAAACTCTGGTAAGAAACAATATTTGGTGTCATGCAAACATTATTCACTGCATACTCTCAACTAAACACACATGTAAATGCAGGTAAGTAGCGGTTTATTGATGAAAAGCTCGCATTATTACTAACCAACAAAAGCACAGTATAAGCGCGATGATATGTGTTTTCGTGTTTGGCGTTGGCACTATATCGGTCACTATGTTGGCGCCACAGCTCGGACATCTCATTCTTTTCGGAGTTGGACCGAGCTCTGACATTTCATTGATATTCTTTTTCTTGTTGTATTGTAAGATGAAACCAGTAATTTTGAATTTAAGCACTTTTACACAGTCTTAATTAACTACACATATGATTTTCATTTTTGTTTCGACTTTCCGATTGTAAATAAAAATAAAACTATTTTAATTTTAAAATTCTTTATTATTTACATTTTCACTTTGACAAGCAATTTTGAATTTACATTTTGGTTCGAAAAAAATAAAAGCCAAAACAAAATTATTGAAGATTGGAAGTGTTGTATAATATGCCCAAATTATAATGAATGAATTATAAATATAGCAAGTTTGGATCCATCTAAATTTATAACTTTTCTTTTCGAAATTATGTGGTCGGACGAAATATAGGGGATCGGCGTAGGTTCAACCGCTTTCGTTAGTATTTGGTACCAACTTGTCAAAATTTCATTTGTTGGGTTTATAAAGGTATAAAGAACACATTAAAAAGACTAACGAATAATATTTGTCGAAGCGAGAAGAATTGATTGATTTTTATGACTGCAAATATCTTTGATCTTTAAGCAGGACAATGTAAAAAAATCCTATCATAGCATGTCGTGACTTGTTGGATACGACTACTCAGAGTTATAGGTGCACATAATGAATTTAAAATACTGTGGAGCTCCCCACGATGACTTCAAGACTTCGTAATTTCTGTCGAAGAAGGTTAGTCGAGACTTTCCATATCTTCGACCGGTGCAAAATATATATCAGAAAGATTGCGGCAAGTTTGATATATTGTATTTGCGAAGTTATGAATTAGAAAATACTATTTCTTTTAATAACAATATTATCCAGAATCACTTATCACTATGGGTTTCAAAGAATCGACTTTTTTTTACCATCTTATTAAATTTTACAACATTTCCGGGATATTGTCCTAAATTTTGAAGTTGATCTTAGTAATAGTTTTCGAGATACAGCTTTAAGAATTTGTGCGCTCGAGGCTAGATGGGCTAGGTGCGCCGTCTTTAAACGCTTTAAACTGTGGTTTTGAAGTAAGCAAGATTTCTAGAGAACTACTCAACCGATCTTCATGAAATTTTACGCAGGTCTGTGAGATACAATTCTTAAAGACTTGTAAAGATTTCTTTTTCGATTACAACTATTTGAAATTTTCACTGAAATTTTAATTTTTTTTGTAGAAATATTTGCTAAAAATCCAATTTTTAGTTTTTTTGTCCAAGTTCTAAACTAAAGTTTTGATTAAAACAAGTATTTTTTCACTTTAGATTATCCTGTAAGGAGTTATTCTGCCAACGCGGATGCACATTTTTCCCGAGGGTTCACCGGAAATGGCGTCGCAATGGCTGAGTTTAAAATATTTTTTTTTTCCAAAAATTTTAAAGTTTTTTTTTTAATAGTGTAGGTTTGTTAGAATGAAAAATTCTAATAAAATATTTCATTTTTTATATGAGAAAAAAATTGTTGAAAAAAGGCTTTTTCCCTCCAGAAAACCCATGTAATCACTTAATATTGACTTTCAAATGTTCAAAGAAAGTCTGAGATATAAAGTTGTATATTACGTACGTAAGCTCGAATAATGTATTTATACAAAAAAGCATAAACCAATTAAATTGCATGAAAATTGCTACAACAATTAAGAGCTCCGCTGCAAGTCGTGTACAATTTTTAAATAATACATTATTAAGTTTTATGTGCAGATTTTAGTACACATTTGAATGTACTTTTTTATGTCAACAAAAGAATGTACATATTTATTAAATATGGCATTTGGATATTATATACATATATACATATACTATGTATAAATTATACACTGACCGACATATTCAGCAGAAGGTTTGTTAAAAAAAACGAAAATCATTATACATAGTATATGTGAATTGGAGTAGTATCGATCCGATTTTCTTTATGAACTATTATCATGCCATATACTAAAAAAATGTTCCCGGGGTTTCATAAAGTAACTCACATACCATCACCAATCATATGGTGTAAAGTCAGACGGAAGTTAGAAAATGCTGATATTAGTTATATGGGGGTACATCCAGTTTTCGCTCAATTTGATTTATTTTAGGCACAAAGAGACTGCGTTTTGAAGCTTTCATTGAGAATATTCAAATATTGGCAGATATATGCAGCATAAAGTCAACCGAAAGTTCAAAAATCTTTATATAAATTAGGTACTGAGGAACCCGCATACCAAGTTCCGTTTTGGACTATAGGGAAAATAGATTAGGCTTCAAAAAAAAGCTCAGCGAAAGCTCTGTTAAACGAACGCTATATTAAACGGACATCTCCATTAACTGTGGACATTGGTCGAACCCAACATATTTTGATGTTTGTTAAGGACAATATATTAGGCGGACAACTCTATTAACCGTACATATAGGTTGGTCCTGCTTATGGGAGATTTCACCGTAATTATTTTCACATCGATTTTCGCGAAGATGAGACAACTAAATTAATCTAATGACAGTAATAAAATTTTTTCAATTTGTATAGGAATTCCTGCTTTCAAGAGGAATTACCTTAGTAGTAAGCAACTGATATCAATGACAAATGCAACTCAGAAACTCTTTCAAGAGCAGGAAGGGAATAATTAAAACTTCCATTAGTGGACGAATATACTCTCTGTATGCAACACAACTGCATTTGATTTCACTCTACTCAAACTCCAATCAAATTCCACTCACTATCCGCTAAAATTGAGTGACGCCGCATGTCATCTCGCTGGACCAACAATGTTTGCAGCTTTCAACTAAAAGCTCAACGCTTTCAAACAAGTTTAGCAGTGCCGTTAAACATTTATGCAGATCAGTTACATTCGAAATCTGCTAATAACAAGTTCACATTTTATTGTAGTTAATACAAATTGTTTAATTTAAAAATCACTGTGCATTATGTCTGAAAACAAGGACCTCGTCGAAATTAATTTGAATACAACAAACTCAAAACTCCTCGAGAAGGGTTCCAGTTATAACAACAATATGAGCTTATTCCACTTTAAGGATCGTAGCTCAGCTACTAACAGCACAATACCCTATAAACAGGGTCTGTCGCTCACGGATTCTCAGGGTGGTGCGCACAAAGGTGCCTCAAATGTGCTACATAGTATTTTTAGTGGCAGCATTGAATTTGTGCCCAACGCCTATCGTTCGCCTACAGATTTGAGCTGTCTGCGACAAATGTACTGTCCGGACTGTGAACAGCGTTTGCACATAGACACCATCAGTTATGATCGCTTGCTCTACTGGTAATGTTTGTGTTGTGAGATTAAGTGAAAAAGTTCTGAGAAATATTTTTTTTATGTGTTTTTTAGCTGTCTGCCTATATTTCCCTTCAAGTGTCTGTACAAACGCGCCATCGATCGGCGACAAAGTGGCAACAAAGTGATTTGCAAAAGGTGTGGTGGAAATTTGGGTTACTGGAAACAAAAGTGAATAATTTCTGTACTTGATTTGGAGAATTTGTGCCAATAATGCCTTGAAAGTGGAATATGTTTTATAAAGTAATAGAGCTTTAGAGTTTTGGGTGTGAAAAATATTTTTAAGTTTACTAATGTTGTTTCTTGTCCGACATAAGATTCAAAAAATATTTTAATGAAATATTTTAAAAAATTCAAACTTAATTCTTATTAATTTTTATAAAAAAAGGTGCTTTGAAAATAATAATTTCCAGCAAGCTGTTAATTTTTAAGGAATTTTGTAGAATTTTTTTTCTTGTGTTTGATGGTATCTAAGTAATAAAATTTTCAGATGAAGATATGAACTGTGTAACTAGATACATTCAACATTTAACTAAAGATCAATTACAGTAAAATTTTACTGTCAACATTTTCGAGAATTTTTGTGGAACCACAATTAAGCGATCATTTGAAATAATGATGATTTTTTAACTAGGAGAGAAACTAGAAAAACTGGAAATGTTCGTCTAAATGGTAGTTGGGAAATATATACATACCTAAGCTTTAACTTTATAGTCCCTTCAGCCTTTAATTCTAATGTCTTGGTTGGGGGTTCAGTAAAGGGTTGGATCAAGATGTCAAACGACCCGTCCTAGGATCAGTATAAATTCTCGCCTTTAACAGAGCTTACCGATACCTGGCGTCATCCATTATAAGCTAGCCTCATTTTCATAGCGGGACTAAAATTTTAGCTAAATAAAAAATAATGAAACACCAAAATGCGTCCGGCTATCCCGAAAAAAAGCGGATGGAACTAGTTGTCAGCATAAAGCAACTAAGTTTGATCTGGGTACTAGCATCCAAAACTAGCTACATAAATTTAACAACATCAACGGAAGCTGAAACCAAACCTAGAAATCAGAGTCTGGTTGGTGGAGACCAAGCTTCTCTCCTACCTCATCAGATGGATAAAACTGGAATCGCCAATGCGGAGTTGACGAAGGAAGAATCCGTTGATTTTACGAAAGCGGTTCTACCTATATTTAAACTCAGACTGACAGCAGTGGCGGCAAAAAGATACAGGACCGCTGAAGAGCATAAGTTTCGAACTAAAAAGTCGAAAACAAAGAATACTAAATCGTTTAGCAGCCACGGATGAGAAGAACCGCATTCAACCCAACTGTGTAAGGTGGTATAGTTAGGGTGTTTTGATATCGCATGGAATAATTTTTATTAAAAAAACCAATAATTACAAATACATACAAGCATTAGTGAAACGTTTGAAGAACGATCTAATGAAGCATGTGATCCCATTTGAACAAGATTTGCAAGTTTATTTGGATATTATAACCATTTGTACGAGTATAATTAAAAAATTTGCGGAAAAGCGGGTTTTAAAAAACGTATGACTCGATGACAGGGCGAAATCTAGGTTCAAAAACTGTTTAAGTACGGCATCGAAAAATCCTAGTTACGTATTTTAAGAAATTAGCAAAAAAGTTTGTTTTAAATTCGATTTCAAGCTGCTAAATATTTTGAGGTGGAGTTTCAAAAAGCTTAAGCCACAAAACAATCATATGCTATCTGCTAACTTTTTTCGAAATTGTCCGTCTAACAAATTCAGAGCCGTAAGCCCAGGCAGCTATTGCTTTTTACTCTCTAAGATAATAATTGTATTATTATTTTTCATTTAATAAATAAATAAATAAATACTGTGAAACAAAACAGTTTAATAGCCAGTGGTCGGCAGAGTTTTCACATAAGGCTTAGGTTAACTGTAGTTCATTGCGAAAACAAGTTCAATTCAGCCCCAGTCGTGTAGTCAATAATGTAAACTTTCAGTATAATAAGTATTTCCGAAAAAATTTCGGTATCGTCTAAACATCTTTTGTTCTCTTCCCTTAATACTGAATGCTATACCCAGTACTTGTATCGAAACACACACTTCTCTTATATTCTAGGTTATAAGTTATTACATATGTAGGTCTCAGTAAAATCAAGCACTTAACTACAAGTATAATACTTTCCTTCAAATCTTGAGTTTGAAGTCGTAGGTGTTAAATTCACGGATGTTTCTTAATACGATTTACTGTAAATTAATTTTAGTGAGAATAATATTGTTGTTTATTGCTTTTGTGGACGCTATGTATCAGGAAATATAATAATATGGTGTTTTTTAATGCCAATGGACAGTTCAATTTTATAAAATTACTTAATAAACAAAAGTGGATAATATAAAAAAAAGTTGAAAATAATGCTCCGTCATATCACAGGTGGTTTAACAACTTGCATATTGATAAACCAATATCTCAATCAATAGTTGAGCAAGCAGTTAGTAAAAGTGTAATGAAAAAAAAAAGGTTTTTGCTCCGTCATTGCTACCATTATTACAGCCTCCTTCCTTTCTTCCAATTTCTTGATTTCGGTTTCTTTACATTCATCATAAAAGTGGGTCAACTGGTAGCTACATATGGTGCCAAGTGTAACGGCAATAAATTCAATAAAAACCGCATTATTTTGCACAAAACGTATACAGAAGTACAATCATATGTGTAGTTACTTATCTTCAACTTAAGAGCACTCTTTTTTGGCAATGAAATTTAAGTTTTCACTGTGAATGTTTCACGAGTGGGTGTTGTGAAAATATCCATCCAAAGCCACGTAGATAATGTTATGAGTATATTATTAAGTATTAATTATAGCTTTATTGATGACATCAAGGTTTCTTATTTATATTTTGCTTTGCAGTTTCTGTATAAAAAAATTTACATTACAGTATTCCCTACTTAACTTGATTGACCTTATAAGAATGCGAAGTGCAGGTATAAATACGCATGTTATGTAAAACTACAGAATGTTCCAACGATAATTTCTTTAAAACACGAAAAATGTTAACTTTGGCTGCACAAAGAAAGTTAGAACCTCTTTACATGGACATTTATTTTAGTAACAAAAAGCATATGTAAATTTAAAAACGTATCGGTCAAAGGTTTGTATCTAACGAAACGTCGCATTTTGCAGTTCCTCTAGTCACGTTCTTTGATTAAAATAGTCGAGTTAAAGTTATCTTATAAGCAGTATATAAAAGGTGATCCATTTCAAGTTCCCTGCTTAAAAAAAATTTGACTTGAAACTTTAAATCTTCTTGGAAATGTTTCAATATCATTCGAAAAAACATTCCTTGGAAGGTCGATGAGTTTTTGAAGATATTTCTTTTCGATAACCGCTGCCAATTTAAGGTAACTCGCGAATGACATGCGTGATGTTTGCTCTGATCATACTGAAGTGTTCTATGAAAGTGAAAAACTATAGATCCATTGATAGATGCCACCAGTGCGGGAAATTGCTCCGGCCCTTTTTAAAACAAATGTCCCCGAGATCACGAGCTTCAACTTTCAAATGCGATTATCATGGCGAGAAACAGTCGCATATTATACAAGATGCGTTCTTATCAGCTCATTTTTGAATATCTAGCCGTCTGGAGACCGGCCCACAAACCACACCAAGAATCGTTATCTAATTGGATGAGTTATTGGCAGTTCTTGAATCTCTATGTTTGTGTCTATCGTCACAAATGCGGCATAATAATGAAAACTTGTTTACATATGTACCAATTGAAGCCTGTGGAATGAGCCTCATCCCCTTTTGAACAAAATTTAATCTGGAAAACGTAGGATCTTTGTATGCAGACGTAAAGCATTCAAAAGTCTTGCATCGGCCATACTGACCAACGAGATAAAACATTCGTTCGACATGCTTGGGACCATGCAAAATGTTGTATTGAACAGAAGGAGATTATTTTGAATAAAAAAAATTGAAAACCGAAAAAACCAGGTAGTTTCGAGTTTTGAAGACTTAGGAACGTACCTTGCATTACAACACCATTAATTGTTGCCACTTTGTAAGGAACTGATTATCTGGAAAATCGTTTTGTTATCTTTAAATTAGAAGTCATAGACATTCTTAACCTCACAGGTCTTAACATTAAAAAAAGCGAATTTAGTACCATATGAATTGAAGCCAAGAGACGTTCAAAACATGGGTTTGCTTGTCAGAAATGTTGCATCAGATCGGAATTTAAAAAGGCTTGTTCTGTAAGGATCTTCTAAAATCGAGTTAAACAATTAATGGTCCTTTTAGCCCAACAATTCTTCCGGCCAATATAAAACGCCCTCACAGGAAAACGGTTCACATCATAACAGAATACCAAAAATTGGTTTAATTCATTGTTGGCCGTCAGACAAGCGAAGTGTTTTTGGGATATTCAGAAAGTTAATATTATGAAAATTCGAATGTATATACATGTTTTTTTGTTAAAAAGAAAAAACCTCACGAACCTCGAATACAATCACTTCACTCGCTCACTTCTATGATAGACCTTTACTTGGATGCATTTAATATACGATAAGAACACTTTCAGAACCCTAAAACAGGGAACATTTGGCGAGATCCGTCTATTATCCGCGTCTATTCAAATGAGATATCATGTTTGGTTAAAGAATTAAAGACAAGATAATTCTGCTTTATTTGATGTAGCTGAAATCCGCAATCAATTCCATGAACAAACCATCGTTGTATTATCCGATATTAGGCAGAAGCTATTATATTCTGTATGTCAAAAAAAATATCGGGAAGTAGAAGGGAAAAAGAATCGGTAGTATTGTGGTGTCGTCCATTACGAATACGTTCCAACTGGTCAAACCGTAAACAAAGAGTATTGTCTTGTTGTTATGAGGCGCTTACGAGACGCTATCCGTCGTAAACGTCCTAGTTTGTGGGCCAACAAATAATAATCGGTGAAATATCTGGGGAACATAGCGGGTGGGGTAGCATTACTTTTTCTTCACTTTTTCATCGACCAACGTCCCCAACTTTTCGTCTTCCCAGGTTTTTGACTATCCTTCATAGGGACGGTTATTAATATTGAAATCTGCTTCAGCCACCGACTTCATTGACTAAAAGAAGAAAATCAATACTTCCTGCAAATGATAATTAATCGATAACCAACAACTGCTGCACACCTAATAATAATATGGAATAATATTTTTTTTTAATATTTGATAATTTGAAATAAAATTGAAACATTCTAAGCAAATAATATTAATTTCCTATGTGTGTCTTTGTTGATTCCAAATTAGCCAACAAACAAATCATTCTCTCTACAAAAAAAACAAAAACAAACCACTCATAGTTACTCACTCGCCTTTCTCACATCGTAAAGAAATAAAAATCTCTCAGCGTTTTTGGGTTGTCTCGGCTAATCTTCACACAACCAGTTGGCTCTGCTCATTCGAACAACAAAGACAACCGCAGCTGACCGGATTAGTTGAAAATTCGCAAAGTGAAATACGAAAGTGAATAAAGCATAATAGAGAAGCGATTTTTTTGTTGGATAAAAATATAAACACTAAAAGCACAAAACAAAAAAAAAAAAAAACATTTCTGAAAGAAGATCTCGGCGTTAGTAAAATGCAATCCCAAATCGAACTGGTTGAAATAAGTTTGAGTGGACCAAATACACCGATTACACCAAGCACACCAGAGAAGCGATTCGAACAGGCCACTGATGCAATTTTAAGTTATGTTCTTGGCGATACGGTGCGTGAGCGTGATGAGTATGAACCCAGCGTGGAAGAATCTTTGCAGAGACGCAATCAAACCAGCACCGCTTGGGCCCCGAAGGCTAAGGATGATGGGAAACCACATGTACGCTTTTTTGCTGTTGGACCGAGTACCTATCAGATACGCTGTCCGCTCTGTAAGCAGCGTGCCGACAGCGAAACGGTGCAAATGAGCGGCATCTTGGGTCATCTCAGCTGTTTGCTCTCCACACTTTCCTGGTGCGTGTTTTGAGAGAAAATTTCAGAATTTATTTCTCGTAATTGTAATTTTTTTTATTATAAATTAATTGTATGTTTATTCCACAGCTGTTTTCCAATATTCTCGTTGTCCTTTGTCTATCTTTGCCTGCAGAGTCGCTTAAAGAGCAAACGCATGTTCTGCGATAAATGCGGCGGCCACCTAGGCTTCTACTGGCGGCCTACTTGAGCAAGTTTCTTTTATTATAGTACCTTAGAAAGACTTCTAATTGTTTTGGTGTAGTTTTGCAAATAATTTTATGAATCTGTATCGAATACTTTATATTGTATATAGATAGAATCTTTTTAACATTTAAATATAAAATAATTCTATATATATTTATTTTTCGTTTTTAATTAATTTGTTTTTACTCAAGCATACGTTCATACATATATATTTTCGAATAAAAGTTCAGTTTTTAAGTTTTTGCATCGAAATGTTGTGTCTATTTCACTTTGCATATGAAAACTTGTACTCTTGTCTCTATATACATACATGGTGACAAAAAAGTACTCGGAAATTGTAAATGAAACACAAAATATTTAAATATTCCTCGAAACAATTCTCATAAGTACATTTGGGATGGCTTTTACTGCCTTCAACAAATTTTGTTTTATCTCTTCGATCGACTGAAAACGGGTTTCATTAGAATAATTCTTGACTTACTTTCATCGCAAACTCATTAACCCATTTTTCATCGACAGTCATAATGCTCTCCATGAATGTGAGATTGGAATTCGCACGATCAAGTATGTCAAAAGAGACCTCCTTACGGTACTCTATTTGAAAAAAATTCCGCTTTATCAGGACGAGTCGAGCAAGAACGCGTTTCATACCCAAAATATCCACCAAAATCATATAAACGAACTCGCGCCAGAACGAGGCATATTTTCAAAGATGTCTCGACCGTCTCTAAAGGCTTTTGTACCACTCATAAATTTGTGTTTTTGAGAAAATTGAATCACTGTAAGTCTTCTCCAATTTTCACAACAATTCCGCACACAAAATTTGGTTAGAAATACAAAACTTTAGAGAAATTCTTTGTTCGATATTTTTATCTATTGAAAAAATCTCATCAGATTTCTGAGGTGTACTGATCTAAGGAGGTGATATAACCAAACTGGTTGACAGATCGCTTTCGTATGTGGACAGTGCTACTAAATTAGCAAAATACATGGTTTTGAAATATCATTTACGCGGAATTTTAATTACAACTTCGGGTCGCTTTTTTGTCACAATGTACATATGTATAGACACATACATATGTATCTATTCGCGCATAGGATCGCGTTGTCAGAAATCTATTTTTATACGACAATGAGTCTAGAGAGACTAAGTAAATTGCCGTGGACAACAACAAGCAGAGAGAACAGTAGAAAAATTCTTTTTTGAAAAAATTTAGAATCTCACAAATTTTATCCAATTAAATGACGACGACATCATGTAACAACAAGAAAAAAAGTTAACTTTGGCTGCACCCAAGCTAATGTACCCTTCACAGGTGCATTTCTTTTAGTAACTATGTGTTTAGTTCACACGGAAGCTATATGCTATAGTAATCCGATCTCAAAAACTTTTTTGGAGATTATATTATTTCCTTAAGCAGTACCCCATGTCAAATTTCGTGAAGATACCACGTCAAATGCGAAAGTTTTCTATACAAGCCATTGAATCCAATCGTTCGGTTTGTATGGCAGCTATATGCTATAGTTAACCGATCTGAAAAATTTCCTCGAATATTATATTGTTGCCTTAGAAAATAATCTCTACCAAATTTTGTGAATATATCTTATCAAATGTGAAAGTTTTCCATACAATAACTTGATTCCGATCAGTCAATTTGTATGACAGCTATATGCTGTAGTGGTCCGATTTCGGCAGTTCCGACAAATAAGTAGTTTCTTGAAGAGGAAATGACGTTTGCAAAATTTCAAAACGATATCTTAAAAACTGAGAGACTTGTTGGTATATATACAGACAGACGGACAGACAGATGGACATGGCTAAATCGACTCAGCTCAACATACTGATCATTTATGTATATACTTTATAGGGTCTCTGACGCTTGCTTCTGGGTATTACAAACTTCGTGACAAGCTTAATATATCCTCTTCAGGGTATAAATATGCATGATTTTTATTAGGCAATTCTACATGCGATTTGTCAAAGTGTAATTTACTCTCAACCGAAATCTGCACAAAAATATCTTACCGATAATCAAAATTTCTAGCAGAATTTATATCGACGCTCACAAGGTCTAATCATCCCCGTCGATTTCACCAAATTTCTGGGAAAAACGTCTGCCAACATCGTATTATAACGCTCGCTATTGATAGTAACGGCATTTTTGCTTCATTAAAAAAAATAAGGCCGTCATACCGAAATCTGCACTGAACGGTCAATTCTTGGTGCAATTGCTTTTCCTGAACTACACGAGGATTTGACAATAATCGGAATAATCTTGGACAATCATGACATGACGAAATGACGAACCTCTCTGAACAGACTGACAAAATTTGACAAAATTCGTAAACAAAGATTGCCGTCACGAATGTCGATATCACGTCATCACTAGAGACGGCATATCTAGCGTAAAATTGTTTATTAAGAGATATGAAAATCCCATACACTTTTTGTGTTAAATAGAGTTCCTTCAGGACTACTAAGTTTTTGTGATTCGTCAAATACTCCGAATTGCTTGAAAGCACTTATTGCAAAAGCTGCTGACATTGAAAGCGTAGCACAGCTCAACAAAAACTGAAGTTAGTTTGTTGCCTTGGATATCTTAGACAATTCTGATGCCTTGAAGTGTCCAGATAACAACTTTATTCGTGAAAATTGTGGATGTGCACTTGTTTTTAAGACAACTGCGTATCTAATACTTTGATAAATATCGGCTTGTTAAAAATAAAATTTAGTTTCCAGTAATGATTAGCGTTCATCCTTATTTTCAAGCTTTTTACCGAAAATATGCGAAAAATTGGGCGAAAACGTTTAAGGTTTTATTAAAAATCTAACAAACAGTTTACTCAATAGAAATCTCGCTAACGCTTCAGAAGTAATTCGCATGTACTACTTAGAAACATTGATATCGCCAAATACCCAGATATTGGTACAATCTACCAGGATGTGAATAAATGAGGGAAAACATCTCCAGAAAAGATATTTGTTCAAAATGAACTCAATAATGTAAAACGAGAACAACTTAAGAATGATTCAACAATTTATCATAGCTTTGGAAAAGGATATTGTTTCAGCGACATTTGTAGAAAAATTCTTGAAAAATACAGATTTAATCAAGTTTTAAGATTCTAAAAAAATTGTATCATGTAAGATTATGTTCTCAATCATTTAGATAATCTTTTGGATAATTAAGGTAGAAAGAGTTACTATCAAACCGAGGTTGCAGCCATTAGGGTAGCAGCAGATCTGCTGCTCCGAAGTGCAGCCTCCTTCAGAGAATTGACCATTCATTGAGATAGTAGAGCGGCGTTATTAGCCTTGAACTCATTAACGGTGCCTTCAGGGTTGGTCGAGGAGTTCCTAATCTCGCTATCAATAGCATCAAGAGTTTTTGTGATAAGATTGGTATGTATGCCAGGTCTTAGTGAAATCGCAGGAAATTGCGAAGCTTAATAGCTGGGTTACTATCGGTACATGCGCTGTCACAAAAGCCTTTTGGTCCAAGATCGATCGCATGAGACCTAGTGATCTAGCCTCTCCCAAGTTATGGGGGTTTTAACAGGACATTGCCTATTGGCGTCCATACAGTAAGGTTGGGAATCTTACCAGACACCATCTGCAGAAGATGTATGAAAGAAGATGAGGTGGAAATAACTCAACACTTCCTTCTTGACTTTCCCGCGTTTGGGTGGTCCAGACTTAAACACGATGGAGCGAGATTTTTGATCAGCCATCTAGTCTAACCTATGGTGAGAAAAAAAGAGACCTGTTCCACTAAGATCTAAAAGTGATGGACGAGAGGTATTATGGTATATGGGATTATAAAGGACGAACGAGGTAATATATCGCTCCAAGAAAACGCTGGCTTAATTTGCCATAAAAATGGAAGGAGTGGAATTCTTATAAAAAATATAATGGTTAGGAGCGCTGCTTACAATTTCGACAAAGGAATATTTATCCACAGGCGTGTAATCTGTGATATTTACTGGCTTGTAACTGCTGATCCAAAGTAATTTTTACTAAAGCCTCCATTTTCCGCAGTTCATACATCTGCCGAGGAAACATTTGGATTGTACTTTATTGAGTCTTTTGGTCGTAAAATCGAATATAATCTATAAATTTGGCATCGAGCTAGAAAACATAAACAAACTCTAACTAAACAAAAACAAAATCATATTTTTGTAGTGTCACAGCGTGATGAGTTGATCACTGAAATATTTTCAATGTAGTGGGGCTCGATCGCCAGGTAAGTAAATAAAGTATGCAACATTATTAAAGTTAAAAATAATATTTATATCACATATGTATATATGTATGTAGGTATGCTCTAATTTGACTTAGCACTCAACTGTAGCTGCTGTGCCCAGATGTTCAGCCCAGATGCTGCCAACAGTCTTACGCATTCGGCCCGAAAGCGTCACAGTATCAAAGTGTGGCATAGCCAGAGTAATCGAAGCGAAGAACGCAATAAATTACTCAAAACCTTTTCATTGTAGAGAGCAAATACTTGCTCTTTATACTACTTGTATATACCTATACAAGTATTTGCTTGCTGATCCCATATATAATCCCACAATTTTTATATTCCCTCAATTAGCTTGAGTGCCCACAAACGAAAAGGCAGCCAGAGCAACAACAAATACCAGCTGAAATGACAGCAACCACAACAACAATGACAGCGTCAACGCCAACGACGCCAATAGCAAGAGCATCAGCGTTGGCTGGCAATAGCGGCGATTGGCAATTCTATGTATTGTCAGTTGATCGCTTTGCTTGGACGGCATTTGTAGCGAAATTCGAAATGTGTACCTGGTGCTAACGCTCGCCAAACGTGTTGCGAATTGTTGAAAAAAAAAAAATATTACAAAAATAAAGTTAAAAGTGTTAAAAATATTGCCGAAATTGAGAAGAAAAGAAAAAACTCCGAGAACTCGCTTACGCATTAGACTTGCGCCGCATCGCCAAACAGCTGTCAAATATGGCAACCACGCCGTCCACTGTCATTGTGACGATTGACAGTAATGATGGCGCTCTGGAGGATGTGATGCCGGTGCTGCCTTCGAATGTTGGACATTTACTAGAAGAGCCCGTAGAGATACAGTGTCCGGCTTGCGGCGCGAAATGCCTCACCAGTGTAGAGCGGCAGGCAGTGACTTTTCTGCAGAAATGTGTTGCTGTGATTAATTTTTGCCTTTGTTGGTAAGTCATAGTGAAGTGAGAGTAGAAAATTGTGCACAACAGAAAATCATAATCGTTCGTGGTCGGTCAGTTAAGGACATTGCAAAGTGTTATAATGGTTATCATACACAAGGACCTCAATTAGTAAAAAGTAGTAAATTTAGTTAAAAAAATGACGTAGTCCCATAAGACATTTTTGATGACAATGGCGTGTAAGCTGTTTCTTCAGATCGTACAGGGTTTGTCCGGAAAATAATAGCACAGATTTTCTTTCGTCGCAACTTTACTTCGGAGCGTACACGCACCGACTGGATTCGGTAGAGGGCGTGCCTAGTTAACGAACGAGCGTCTGGTCAGTTGTCTCCGAGCACCTGGAGAGTCAGGACAAACATTTTCGCGCGACGAGTTTCTGTGAGTGGTGCAAGCCGAAAATGCAGCCTTTGCTAGAGCAGAGGTGCGCTATAAATTCTGTGCGAAACTCGGTAAAGCTGCTACATAGACGTTTGATATGATCAAGTAGGCTTACCCAGATGTTGCCTTAGCAATGGTGTGTTTCGGTGGCACCAGGACTTTTTTGAGGGCCGGGAAGAAGTCGCTGATGAACACCGGAAGAATGAGCAAATCAGAAGTGAAAACGATACCTATTGTCTTTTTTGACATTAAAGGCATCGCCAAGTTTTACGTGGAAGTCATCAAGAAACTCAAACGAAGTGTCAATCGGGTCCGACAGGACATCGCAGCCGTTTGGAAGTTGCACCACCACAACGCCCTGTCTCACACCGCCTTTCTTGTGAACAGCTAACTAACCAAGGCCGGCATCCCAACGTTTCCATAGCCGCCCTACAGCCCAGTTGTGCCCTCCCGGGACTTTTTTGTTTCTTCGCCGATGAAAGGCAAGCATTTTGAGCCGACAGAGGGGAACCAAGCAGCATTCACTTCGGCTCTCCAGGCTATTCCAAAAAATGCCTTCCGTGACGCCTTCAATGCTTGCAAATTGCACTGCATCGACGCAGAAGGAGCCTGCTTTGAAAGTTTTTAAAGAATTGTAACGGTTGGTTCAGCAATATTTTTTAAATCGACATAGTCTT
Organism: Bactrocera dorsalis; assembly: GCF_023373825.1. NCBI lineage: Eukaryota > Metazoa > Arthropoda > Insecta > Diptera > Tephritidae > Bactrocera > Bactrocera dorsalis. The sequence continues at coordinate 63,815,015 of NC_064305.1, forward strand.
ATTACTTTCCGGACAAATCCTGTAATTGGGGCCAACGCGATGCACTAAGTTACATATATAGTACGAGTATATTTAAATGATCAGGATGATAAGACGAGTTAAAATCCGATTGACTGTCTGTGCGTCTGTCCGTCCATGCAAGCTGTACCTTGAATAAAAATTGAAATGTTGTTATGAAACTTGGTATTTGTGTTCCTCGGCGAAAAAGTGAAGATGAGAATGGTGAAATCGAAAGTTTGGAATGCAGCAGAAAAGTGAACCGTGCCTCGTGAGCCAAAGACATTAAATTTTAAACCGGGATAACAAAAGATGGTTTTATAGAAACCGGTGTCAAAATTGGACGATGGACATCGCACCGTCCACTTTTAGGTAAAATCACATATCTTCAGATCTACTCCTCCAATTTCAACCATATTCGATTACAACCTCGACTACAGTATTCAGATAGAACTGTGCACAAATAGTGCATTGGTGGTATGCCAGCTAGAGTCTGAAACTTGTCAAAATCGGACCACATCTCTTCAAATCCCACCATATCAAATATGTTGGCCCCAGTGCGTACGTCTGGCTTTTTGCCGATAATATTGGTAGTATATTTGTGAGATATGTTATTGAAATTCGGCAAAACGGTTTCTTTTATAATAATTATGCCTTATGTCAAAAATTTGTTGGATCGGATCAATATTTTCCTTAGCCCTAAAATAAATAAATATGGATTCCTCCTAAAGTAAAGATTTTCGAACTTCCAATTGACTTTATACCACATTGATTTGTGTGGTTATATTCAAATTAGCCCTTATTTAGTTTTTTTTTAATATACTTCCAGTGTATCCTTTTTCCTTTGTTTTCCATTCACATTCCTTTTTTCATAAAAATGCCTATATTGTAATGTAGTCTGCTCTTGTTTTGACTTTAATAATTGTGTTTTTCCTACTATTCACCAGTGACCCCTCGTGTACACTGAAGCTAAATTTTCGGAAAAATTTATGCGCATTAATGTTAAAAAGCCTTTATGAATGAACTTAGAGGTGATTAATTATTTAAGATTATTCATAACTCCATTAAAGAGAATAACACCTGTTTAAGAATTCTATTTATTTTTATAGTCAAACTTTAGGGGTATAATTAGTGTGACCACACTATACTTCGGTGAAAGAAGTTGTGAGTAAATGACTCTATAACTTTCATAAGAAATATATATGACGTTTTTCTCGATCCTAGAGAATATTTCAATATAAATGGCATGTCTTTTTGTTACTGAAGTTTAATTTCTATAAGATTATGAACTTTGCATTTCTTAAAAAGAGTTCAGAAGTAGTATGGATAAATATTTTAAAGATATGTTTGAATTGTCTTGCTATTCATAAATGTATATATAAGTATTACTTAAACAAGTTAATAAAATGCAACAGTTATCCATAAAAAATTATTTATCACCTCCAGACTAGTCTTTAAACATAAAACGTAATTATTATGCATGACAGCCACCAAAAAGCAGCAATGAAAGTATTCACGTAGTAACGAATATTTACGCTCTCCTAATTTAGTAGACAAATGTCTATAACCTGTTACAACATATACAAATAAAGGCACAGATAAATAAAAGAGATACAGTATTACCCTCTTTATTGAAACAAATGCATTTGAAATGAGGATAGAAAGTGAATGTTAACTTCTCACCATAACTGAAAGCTCATCGGTTACTAATCACTTAATTGGGTAAATTATTAAATAATTCTGGTAATTGCAGTCTTACAGAATAATAGGGATTCAAATGCTTATATTTATATTAATGACAAAAATTCAGATTTATTATAGAGATAAGAGTTTGTCATTCTGTTTTAAAAGTGTTTTCGATCAAGTGACCGCGGAAGCTGGATCTAATGAATTCCAACCGAATTTTCGACTACTTTTTGAATAAATTGGGTCAAAATTAAACGCGCCGAATATTCTCTTTCAAGACGTCTTAGACTTATCTAGGTATACATGCGACTTCACATAACCCCACAAAAATAGTCCAGAATCCATAATCCCACAACACTACATCGTTCCGCAAAATCTTCAGTAAAGTGGAGGGCACAGCTCTTAAATTTCGGGTAATCACTGATGAATTCATTCGGGTTTTCTTCGATACTCTGCTTCAGAGCTGCGAATCCGTGTATTTTCCATTAGAGTAGATGTGTTGCGAAACTGATCTATGGTTGCTAGTATACCAACTTTTTTGGGGGATTATGCCTACCGAATATTTGTCGCTGCGCTCAATGTGTCGAGCAAACTGAACCATTTTTTTGGTAATAAATTTGCCAGCATTCTTTCGGGGTAAGTCTATTATTCATTATGAAATGGCAAACCAAACTGGGTATGAATTAAAAGAGAAAAGTATTTTACCACACTTAAAAAAGAACCATCCGTTAGCTTGAAAATTGAAATAGGTTTAGTGATACCTTGTTTACGACGGAACTCTTTTTTCACTCATGAATACTGTGAGGCGAAGTGGTTACATATCTTATCATCGCATCTGTTTTTATTCGCGGCTTTTGTGGAAGTCTCTTTAATGGGTTTTCCTTCATAATAGTTTTCTTCAAAATAATAGTAACTGATAACTAATTAAGACTACTTGACAGCTGGGAATATATAGTCGGTTTGGAACCGAATTTTATCAGGCACTAAAATTTTACTATAAATCAACTTATTTGTGTATGTTTCTTCCAGCTACAATAACAACCAACATGCGAGGTTGCACTCAATAACACATATATAGTTTTTTCGTTCCCGATTTGTCATGACCTAAAAACTTGTTTGTCTTCGAAAACACATAGCTATAGAGTACTGAAAATAATTTCGATAATTTGAAAAATTTAAATTTTAGTCTCTCACATATTCTCTGGTTGTAAACATTCCGCTCTTGTGTCTGTAAATTTTTTTATTCGACCTGATGTTTAATATCGCATATCTCTGAATTTCGAATAAATCTACAATTCTTAAATAAATTTATATTTATAACAATATTTACGTTTTCGAAAATTTCCAGTCCCACCTAAACCACTCAGCGAAGAATTTATGGGATTTCTACAATTTTCCAAATGCTTTTATAAACTTGTTCACGCTCGTATAATTATTTCCATTGTTTACAATATTTACGCTCCAATTATTATACAAAATTTATGATTTTAAAATTCACATATATTTATGAGTATGTATCTCTTTGTTTTTATTCCAATTTCTATGTATTGCAGCAATCCCATCCGCTGGAGTGGTCGCCATGACGTCAACCATTATTGCAGCGAGTGTGGCTGTTACATTGGCCGTTACATAACGTTGAGTTGGTACAAGCGACAGTTGTTCAAAATGCAGCACTCGGATATGGTGTTCGAAAACAAGTGGCAACGCTTTTGCAAAGTCGAGAAGGAGGCGCTCGATAGTACAATACGAGCGAATCAGCAAGCCAAAGAGCTGGTAAAATTGAAGACGACGAAGACGAGCGATGAGAGTGATTGAAGGCGATACTCTTAAACATAAAATACTAGATATGGATATATTTTATTTTAATTTATTATTTTTGTAAATTTATTGTATTTATATAAATACTTATACTCTGAAAATTCGTCAAGTGTTAATTTTGAGGAAATACAAAAAACTTCGCGAAATTAAAAAAGTATTATAATTAATTTTTGTACGTTACTTTCGTACTTTATTGGTTAATTAAAATTAAACTCAAATAATTAAAAGATGAGAAAATTAAAAATTTCTTTAACTTTAAAAATTTGCAATTATTTAGAAAAAAAAAAATAAATAAATAATAAAAAAAAAAAAATAAAATCGTAGGTTTTTCTGTGCACCTGCTTCTGCGATTTGCATAAAAATTGTCGAAATCACTATACTTACTATACAAAAAATTACCCGGAAATTGGAAATAAAACGCAGAATATTCGATTATTTTAAATTTTATTTATTCACCTTCAAAGTAATCTCCACCAGATGTAATACATTAATGCCAACGATTTTTCCAGTCCTCGTAGCACACTTCATAAACACTTTTTGGGATGGCTTCAGCTCCTTCAGCTAATTTTGCTTTATCTCTTCGATCGTCTGAAAACGGACTCTACGGAACGGCTATTTAAGTTCGGGGAACAAGAAGGAATCACGCGGAGCCAAATCTGGTGAATACGGTGTGGTTCTGAATTTGAAATTCTTTAGCTGTAAGAGAAGGCGTCGTCGAAATTGTTTGTGCCAAATTTGATTAGAATAGTTCTAGTATATTGGAAGATACAGAATTTCTTCAAAATTGGTCCGTTCTGCTGCGTGCCAGGTTAGGTGAGGTAGTGGACGGAGATTGGCAAGAATGGTGTACGGCTGTGACCCGAAAACCTGTTTGACATTGGCAAACCTATGCATTGTCTAAACGACAATGTGGACAGGATAATGGGAAGATCAAAACATGATAGAACGGTCTATTTGTGTATAAAACTTCAAAAGTCATGTATAAAATAGTAGATCATAAATACATATATGTGCCCTGGTCTACGAAAAGGGAGGTAACGTGCGAAAACTAGTTTTTTGGGAAACAGCTGTTAAAAATAAACAACATCCAATAACCATCCGAATCAACTAAAAAGTGAAAATTGATATTTTTGACACCTAAGCCCCCTTTCCATAGACCAAGTCACATATAAAGTTCTATTTCGATAAAACAGTCTCTAGAAACATGATTGGATTACTCACTGGTCACAGCCTGGTGGCGGCACAAGCCTGTACAGGGTTTGTCCGGAAAGTAATAGAACTGATTATCTTCCGCTGCGACTGTACTTTGGAGCACCGACTGGATTCGGTAGAGGGCGTTCCTAGCTAACAAACGAGCGGCTGGTAAGTTGTCTCCGAGCACCTGAACAGACAGGGCAAACATTTTTGAGCGACGAGTTTCTGTGAGTGGTGCAAGCCGAAAATGTACGTGAAGTCCTCATAAGTCCCAAACGAAGTGTTAATCGAGTCCGACAAAACATCGCAGCCGATTGTAAGTTGCACCACGACAACGCGCCAGCTCACACTGTCAATCATGTGAACAGCTAGCTAACCAAGGCCGGCATCCCAACGTTTCCGCAGTCGCCCTACAGCCCATATGTGCGCCTCCGGTGGGTCCTTATTTTTTTCCTTGCTTGAAAAGTCTGATGAAAGGCAAGCATTTTGAGACGACAAAGGGGATGTAAGCAGCATGCACCTCAGCTCTCAAGGCTATTCCGGAGAATGCCTTCCGTGACGCCTTAAAAGCTTGGATATCACGCTGGCAGCGGTTTATCGACACAGAAGGAGCCTCTTTTGAAAGTTTTTAAAGAATTTTCACGGTTGTTCAATTACTTTCCGGACAAACCCTGTAGAATAGGGCTGACAGATTAAGAAGACTGCAGGGAATGTCAAGAGCCAGGTAGCTGGTGAAACAATGGAACATTTTTTGTGCACTTGTCCTGCGCTGGTAAGGCAACGACTGAAACATTTAGAGCCCCACGGTTTAAGACACTTGAAAGCATATCGTTGGTGAGGACTGTTGTCTGTTGAAATTATCGTCAAGCGCAGGCATCCTAAAGCATTGCAACTCCTTATGAATCACGTAACAGTACTCCATCTGGTATCCTAATGGACGAAAACTGATCTACTCGTGGCTTATTAGCCTACAGACTAACCCAAGCTAACCTTTCAGAGTTTAGAAAGTGATCATTATGTGCAAGGTATGTGAACGAAGTGTTCACCTTACCTTTATCCTTCAAACATTTGTATATTATAAATATATTATATAAAAAAATTTTTCATTATGCAGTGTCATTTTTTATTGACTTAAACTAAAACCTAAACAAACAATTTGTTTACGACCATACGCACAGGATTATGTAACAGGTGGAGCGTGTAGCTAAATTTGTATTTTTGCTTTCAAGCATCTACAACAACACGCATACATACATGCATCATTTGCTAAGTATGCGTGATTTTCCGCACGTTTTTCCCACTTCAGCGGTTTGCAAGAAAGCGTGTGGGAAAACTAAAGACACAAAAAATGATAAATTACTCGCACTGAGCGGCGATGACATCACACTATGCCCCAATACAAAAATCTTGTTAAATGTTATTTTAATTGGAGCAAAGCGAGATCCCAGAGAGATGAGAATTTAGCTAACAACAGACGAGACTGTTTGGCGAAAATTGAAAAAAAAATAACAATTAGACATAGAAAGAGATTAGTGATCATTCTCTGCAGCAGCCACACTCTCGTCGCTCTCTTGTCGATCACTGAGCATTAAAAATTGCCCTAACTGTATTAACGCCTGCCGCCCACCAATGTACGGTCTCAGTGGCCAGCAGCCAGCAGTTCACTGTCACCATTTCAACGCGCAACAACATAACCGTTATAAAAACTATACATTTTCTAGAAATAAAAGTTTTGAGTTTATCGTAAAAATTTTGAAAAATAAACTTTCGAAAAGCAGCATGGCAGCCGCTGTTCCAGAAGCACCACAGCTGGTGAAGGTCAAGCTGATACCGGCTGAATCGTTGGAGGAACGTAAGCGTCACATTGTGGCCAATGTGGTGTTGGAGGGTCGCACCTCTGTAGTGCCGTACATAGATGATGCGGTCAGCCTCAGTAAAGTGGCACAAAAACAATTGCTCGACGCCACAGCAGTGCCGAAGCGCAGCCACAAGCGTTTGCGTTTCTATTCCGTGGGTCCGCGTACCTATCACACCAAATGTCCGCTGTGTCAGCAGTATGGCGATGCGGCTGTGATGCGAGCGGCGGGTTTAAAGGATGCCACCTGTTGTTTGTCGACGTTGTCGTGGTGAGTAAATATATTTTGTGTTATTTGTTTAATGCCAATGTTTATTTAGAAATTTTTGTTTCAAATTAAGTTTATCGTTTTAAATTTGTCTGATTGGACTTTTAATTTAAAAGATGTGTGTGATCAGTCCGTATAGAAAATCTATTAATTAAGTAAGCTTAAAAAATATATAATCAAGGATTAATAGTTGAAAATTTAAAAGCCTAGAATAAAAAAGTTTTGAATTTAGTAGATTACTAATGAAAACCCTGGAGAAAGCAGAACTAACGGCGCGGTTGTTATGGCCAATGATGTAGAAGATTGTACCCTCTATTCAGTTCTGCAGTTCGAATTTTTTTCTCATGGAGTAGATTGAAAAATCCCAAAATAGTGAGTCGCTTTGTCTGAAATTTCGTTTGGTATCGAACGACTCGGAGAGGTCCTTCCTGATCCAGAGGGAGCATTTGACATTCCTCAATGTCAGGGGTAATTCAGGCATTCCAGCAGCTTCTTTTCGTGTTGTCAAAAGCAGCCTTTAAATCGACGAAAAGGTGGTTTGCGTCGATCTTCTTTTCACTGGTCTGTTTCAAGATTTGGCGTATAATGAATATCGAATCAGTTTATTGATAGTGGGTTTTAATCTTTCAGAGCACTCTTAATTCCAATCGTCCGGCATGCTTTTGTCCGACCATATGCTAAGAAGAAGCTGATGCATACTCCTTATCAGTTCTTTGCCGCCGTAGTTGGAGAGCTTGGCGGAAATCCATTGGCTCCTGCCGCTTCGTTGCTATTCGAACTTTTTCATGGTCGGGTTTACTCCATCGACATCAATTGGGGAATCGCAATCGCTGTCTCCTGGCGTTATACTTTCACTCAGCATTCAGTAGGCTGGAGAAGTGTTCCCTCCATAATTTTGGTATGCTCTGGGCATCAGTCACTAGATCACTTCTAGGGGTTCTACAGGAGCATTCTCCGGTCTTGAAACCTTCTGTTAGTCGCCGCATATTTTAAAGCTTTTTGTATAAAATGGAAATGGTTACAAACAAATTATTCGAAGTATTTCGAACGTCACAACTTTTCCCCATCTTTCTGGTAAAGCTCGAATACCATTACGGTAAATTTGTTCATCCTGTGATGTTATCCATAAATCAAGGCATTTTTCGATTTCCTCTTGTTAGTGGAGCTGCTTGGGTATCATTTCCCATTTAAGCGTTTCCAGGTAGCGCTTAATGTGTTTGGCAACGTAAGGCCGAATGTAGTCAGGCAGCAGCCAGAATCACTTTTTCGTGCCTTTCCTGGTTTTTAGGTTATTTGAAACCCAAGTTCATCGTTTCTGAATTATTCAATTCGCACTAGAGGTAATACACTCATGCCAATGATTTTTTCAATCCTCGAAACACATATCATAAGTACTTTTCGGGATGGCTTTGCACTTTTTTTCAGCGAATATATATCGAATATCGAAAAAAACAATGAGCTTCACCCTGATTTTAGAGCGGCTTTGGGGTGCTTGTTTTCACGAGATATGTTAAGCTCTCTTCCCATTTCTTTAATACTTCTTTACGATTTTCAAGCACCAAGCACCTTAATTTTTTCAATATATTCATCAGTTGAAGTTATACGAGGTAGTTCCACAGTTTATGATATATCAATCTGAAGCTTTGAACCGTCTTTTTCTAACGACAAAGCTGACCGTTTGTCAACACGATTGATATCAGACTACGGTAGCATATAGTTCTCATACAAATCGAGAGATCAAAGTTATTGTTAGGAATCTTTCGTATGTGTGAATGGTATTATAGCTGTGGTGTCACCGAAGTTAAGGGTTTTTCTTGTTTTTTTCTTTATAAAGAAGAAATATTTTACTTGAAGACTGTAGCCTGACGACTGTAATTAATTTATTGCAAAATTATTTTTCTGTTTGGTTTAAAATATGTTTTAGTTGTATTACGCAGAATTTAATTAGTTTAATATTTTTTTTATTAAGAATTTAGGTGAGAAAGTATGTTTACTTTCTTTAAATAAAATATTTGTATAATTTATTGTTTTATTAAAAAAATAGTTATTTATTACTAAAAATATTATTCAAATATTTAAAATAAATCCTATAAAACATTTAATTTTTCTCCATTTGTAGCTTCTTTCCAATCTTCTGGCTCTGCTGCATTTGCACCTGGTGCGGCTGTAATCGCGAGTGGACCACGAAAGGCATTTACTGCAGTAAATGTGGCGGCAAATTAGGCATACAACAGAGGCCGAAATGAGTGCTAATAACAAAAATGAATAACAAAAACAAATAAAAATAAAATAAAGAAAAAACGAACAAGTGCACTCGGAACCGTGCAATATTAGCTAAATAACAAAGCCAATAACGAAAGTTACCAAATAAAGTAATAATAAAAATACTAATTTATAAAATAAGCAATCTCATCCAGAATCTAAGTTTAATTAATTCAAAGTGCAATAATAAATATGCATTTGTTTAAAGTGCGCGCTCTCGAAAATACCTTTTAAATCCAATAATTCAAAAATATATATTTTTTGAAACTTACACTTTAGTTTGTAAACACTAAAAATAATGCTCTATTGGCGTGAACCGTTCACGAACGACTCTCACAAGCTCTCGATCGACCAGATCTCTTTCCCACTCTGAGCAGCAGCTCTTTTAGGTGCTCTGAGAGCTAAACGTGGGTGGTGGAGTGAAAACTTTCGCTTTCTTCACTCAAATATGAGAATTATTTCAATTCGCTCTCACTCACCTGTTAACTCTCTCGCGCGATCTCTTGACTACTACCTAGCGTTCACTGTTGACCTCATCTGAGATATTTGTTAGCCGTTCGCCTTTAGTACGTTTCTTTTATTGCCGGACGTGTAATCATTGCGCTCGAATAAACAATTCTTTTTTCTATAATTTATACTAAGTAATACGTATAGTTAATTAAACATAGCGATTGAAACATGATGTCGGAATCCAACTCCACGCCAACTACACCCGCGATTGAAGCCAGCAACAACACACCTGCCGCGGCGGATAAAAATGCCAAGAAGCCCTTGTCTGAAAAGGAGCTGAAGGAGCAGCATATTTATAATAATTTCGCTACACCACTCATTGGCACCTACCTCAATTTGCCGCAGGAATCGGTAATGTTGAAGTGCCCTGCTTGCGGCATTGTTGAAATGACACAAGTCGAAAACGATATGAAATGGTGGGCGACGGAGATCAATCGCTTCGTCGGCTGTTTGTGGGTGTAAGTTTTATATTTATTCATTTATAAGATTTCGGTGTGTGAAATAGTGGTGAGATGGGAGAAATTTAAAAATTAAGTTTTATCGAAAAAGTTTTGAGAAAGTAATGGAATTTAGTAAATAGAATTGGTATAGAAACCACCAGGAATATTTTTGAATAACGAATTTGGAATTTGCTATTTGGTATGTAAATTGATTTTGTCGAGGAATTCTTCTGTCACCAATGGTTTCATGGTTCATGGTTCAAATCAGCAATATGTTGAAAAACTTCGCTTTGATGCGGATTGTGGCTAGGCGTTCATCCACCGGAGTGAATGCCAATACTTGGCGACGAAGTTTCTCTCCCACCACGAATCCCACACCGAATTTTTGCTCCTTTATATAGCCACTGTAGTAAATGCCATAAGGACCTACTCGTCTCAGTGCTTGTCCCGTCCATCGTATTTCGTAGACAGCAGGGATGTCAGCCTTTATTTTTACGAGGACATCAACCACCTTCCGAATTAATCGGACACTCCAGGTGCATGTCTTAAATCGTAATCCTTAATGCGACATAAAAACAGGGATCTCGCGTCCGAGACCGTTGTTTCCTTTTCATTGGGGGCGGGTCCCAAACCCATCGCACAACCCTTGGCAGGCATGGTTCATCTTCTCACTTTAGTTCACCTTCAAACGGATGTTCTTAGTATACCCGGAGGATACCTGGTCAAAGACCGGAAGTCGTGAGCTGCTTGAGTCATATGTAAAAGAATCGTTTCTGGCCACTTCTAAGTAAAAGGCACTCAGAGAACTTTCCTCACTTGCGTGAACTTCTACACATGACTCCATCCTTCTATGTTTTTAGGTATACATTTTAACACTCAAGTCCTTGTCTGGAAGTTTTTTTATTTGACAAGGGATCTTCACAAAATTTAGTATGGGTTATAGCCTATGTCAGAGTTGCAATTTCCGAAGAAATTGTTTAGAACAGGTCTCTTTACCATATAGCTGTTATATAAATTGAAAGATCGCAATCAAGTGCTTGTACGGCAAATATTAATATTTGACATGATGTCTTTAAATAATTGACACAAATTGTTATCTAAGACAAACTACAATATCCGAACATTTTGTTCAAATCGGACGTAGCTAGCTATCATTTCAACTGGTCGATCGTAATCAATATAACGATCTCTTTATATCCTTTTCGGCTTTAAGAAATCCATCTCTAATAATAATACTCTTGATGTATAGTATATAGAAAAAATAACTCCAATTATTTATGCATGCTTTGAATGCATACGTAGGTTGCCCTTTCAATTTCGGGATTAAGGAACAAAAGCACATTTTTATTTTCGAAAATTGCTTTATTGTTTTTCAAAATATTCTTCATTAAGATCTATACACTTTACATGCGTTTGAACCAAAGATCGAAATACTGTCGCTACTCTGATTGAGGTATCTCCAAAACTTGCCTTTTCAGTTGTCAAAAATGTTGACCTGAGTGATCCATCTGGTTGTCGAATCCCGAAATATTAAAGACAACCTATGTATGGCCTATATTAAATCAAGTGTTATATTCAAATTAATATTTTTAAATTTATGTTAGAAAAATCGCTACAAAGTTCTTTTTAAAACAATATATTCTACTGTGATTTTAACCCTACATTTTACTTCCAGTACATTTTGCTGCTGCTGCTGCATGGACTACTTTATACCATGTAAACAAACGGATCGCAATCATTATTGCAAGAATTGCGGTTGCTACTTTGGACGCGCTATGAAGCACTCAGCTATCAAACCGAAGAAGCTGGCTGCCAAGTCATGAGGTGTTGGCCACCCACACACACACTTCGTTGGAGAATACAATCTCGTACATATTACTTTACTGCCAAGGAGGCCGATTAACGAAAAACGCAAAACAAAAACAAAAAGTAATAAAAAGAATAATACAATTAGTAAATATATCTGCTTTCCACTTTTTGTCTTCACGAAAACGCTCGATAATGCAAAGAAAATAAACACATACACAGTTAAAGAAAAATATTTTTGTATATATATATGTATGCATACGAGTATAATTAAAAATATGTAGCATAAAACTGTAATTAAGCGCACATATTTACATATGTATGTATTTTGTTTGTAAAAAAATTATACTTTTAGTTCTTTTTTTATATTAAGCCTTGAAAAATAATTACATATATCCCAACGTATTTCTATAAAGCATGTGTAAATTAATACAAATAAAAATTTTGGTATTTTAAGCGAAATTTTCATGAACACGTTTTATTTAATTTTAATTTTTTCTTTCATCATTTCAATACAAATTTTAAATTCCCCAGAGAAAGGTGAACTAATTAGTGCTCACCATATGTGTGGTATGTATGTATAAAAGGTTGCATAGGCATATGCAATATGAATCTTGTGTTTTGTTTTTTTTGCTTGCTCAATTCCATTTTTACAGGATCATGGATTTTCGTAATCGTTTTCAGTGACTTGCGACACGGTCTTGTCTTTTTCTTGAAACGCGGCCAATTTAGGTAATTTCATCCTTCAAACGGTAAGATAACGGTATGTAAGAGCCGATAATAGTGGTTCTTCTGTTTCAAGGTACTAAATAAAAAAATATTTCATAGGTATTTCAAAATACAGACGCCATAACCTTGCCAGTAGATTGTTACGTTTTTCCACGCTTTAGTCCAAGTTCATGGTGCGCATACCCCTCGGATGACTGTCGTTTGAACTTCAGGGTGAAATGAAGATGAGCCATTTGTCATCAATTGCTGCACATCGACGCAAAAACTCGGCTTATTACGCTTGAGCATCTAAAAACACCTCTTCGAATCATCAGATTGTTGTTTTTTTTTTGGCCCCGTGGCACCCATTTTGCACAGAGCTTTCTCATATTCAAACATTCGTGAAAAATATGATATACACGTTCAGATGATATCTTTATAGAGCCTGCTATCTGGAACAACTTCACTTTAAAGTCATCCAAAATTTTTTCAAGTTTACTTTTGAACTTCAAGCGTCACACGAAGTTGCCATTAGCCAAAAGGCCTTTAAATGTATCTATCAAGCAGTTAGCACTTATTTTTCTGGAAGCAGCAAACTCAGTTGGAATCCATTCAATACGAGTACTTCTCTAGAAAAGCGCGTCTTCAAATCTTCGCCGATTGTTCTTGAGCTTTTTGCCTTCGATTTCGGAACGTTACAAGTAGCTATCTATCATATTTGATATCTTTGCCATATTGATTGATTCTTTCTGAAAAATCACGCTGATTGAATGAGTTAGAGATAGAATATCACATAGGCAAGCAAACTCAATTATCGCTGCTTATCACCGCGTTTCCCGATTTTTCCATTCAGTAACTTTTGTCAGAAATTTGACGATCAAGTCAGTGCACTTATTGGCATCATTGGAATATCAGAAAGATTAGTTAAAATCATTTTGAACCATTTTTCGACCTAAGAAAAGTGAAAGCACGATTGGTTCTAAAATCACTTAATTTTGTCGAAAAAGAACGTTCCTTTAACGTCTATGAAACAGTGCTTTCCTATTACCGGGATGTCATGATACGTATTATTACTGATGATGTGTCTGGGATCTATGCTTACGATCCGGAAAAAGACGATCCATAGGACGAATATCGTGGTAAAGGTGAGCAAAATCTAGTCAAATCAAGTCAAAAGTCAAGATTATATTGATCTCTTTCTTCGATTAATGAAGTGTGGGGCACTTCGAATTCATTCTGACAAGGAGTACTACATATTAGAGTGTTATGCAACACTTGCGCAAAGCTATTCGCAAAAACAGGCCATAATTATGGGCAACTCTTAGTTTTTGCATCACCGTCGCTTACTGCATTGATTCCTCTTGAGTTTTTCGCCAAATTTTCATCCAATATCGTGCCGCAACTACCGTATTCGCCTGATTTGCCTCTGTGTCACTTCTGGCTATTCAGCAAAGTCAAATGACCACTCCGGGTACTTAAGTGAAGACTATGAATCGCTACGCGCATTGAAGGCTATTCCGTAAATTGATTTTAACAACACTTTTGAGAGTTGGTAAAAATGTTGGCACTAGTGCTTTGGGACCCAGGGGGATTACTTTGGGGGACGACATAGATTTTTACGAATAAATTAGGAATATAAAAATTATGAACAAAGCCTTACTATTTTTGGCTCATAGTAGTATATATGTATTAATAAAATAAAAATAATGTGTTTTTGTTTCTTAAGTGTTTTGTTGGTATCGTGCTTTAAATATAATTCTGACCTTAGCAAAATAAAAAAAATCTTTCACAAAATTTCAATTTTTCATTTTTTTGTAAAAGTAATAAGTAAGGTAAGTAATTTTCTATATTCTCGCTTTTCATTTTGCCATTTATATTTTTCACTGAAAGCCTCTTCCAATTGTATTTTAATTTTCCCTTCTTTGTTGGCATAAAAATAGCAACATAAATTTAAGCGAATTGTGAATGTACAGCGTTCAGTGGTGGCGTGTGGTTCGCTGCTCGAGAACGTTTATTTCATGCCGTCGGACGCTTTTGACATTGAGGCGTTGGCGGTTGTTCGCGGATTGCTCATCAGTGCTCGCCAATATTGTTTTGCGGCAATGCAGGCACACTTTTTCAATTGATGTATTGAGGCCTGAGGCATATTTGTGTATACAGTATGTGTGTATCGAAGTGACTGACAGCGGAGAAAACCAGCGACGGTCAACAAGAGTGACCAAACATTCGAGTAGCTGTGGAATGCCAACGAATACAAGTGGTTGCGGCTGCTCGTTGGTGCTCAGCGGCAAGCTCGCGGCTCTGGTTGGGTTTAGTATAGAACAAAGTGTGCTCACAGTCGCAAGTATTTATATACAATCGTGTTTTTTCGCCACTGTTTCGGTTGTAGAATATATCGGGTTTGTTTTATTATAATTTTTTTTAATTCGTAAACTATTATTTTTATTTATGTAATATTTTAATTTTTTTAATATATTTTTTATAATTTCATTATTTTTTATTATAATATTTTTTTTTTTATTTTATTTTTTTTCAATTTTATTTATTATTTATTTTTTTTTAACTTCTTCACGCTTTAACAACTTTTTCTCACCTCAGTTTGACGCTATCCAATTATGGTTCAGCCACAACAAAAGCTGCCCATCGTTCCGCAGCCAACTTACTTTGCTGTAGGCCCCCAGCCGCATGAGGTCACCTGTCCCTATTGTAAGGCGACGGCTAAGACCGTGATGCAGCGTCCAATACTGCGCTGCTTCAGTCGACGTCATTACTGTTCCGAGTGCGGTGAATATTTGGGCACATATCGGCGGCCACAACTTTGAGTTGATTTCTTGCCACCAATTGGATTGTAAACAACTAAGCTATATATTTATGTTATATGTGTAACTTTTTATATTATATTTATATATGTTCTTGCATACTTTTAAGTTTTTCTCGATATTTAACACAATTTTCTGACTATACATTCTAAATCATAATGAATAAATGTAAACAAAAATCGCATTTCGAGAATGTTTTTGAAATTTTAGTCATATTTGCTTGTGTGCGAATATTTTGTGCTATTTTTCATTTCGTTTTATTCTTGAATTTCCCCTTGTTTTTGAATAAAATATACATACTAAATGCATATTATGTATCGGTTTTATGAAATGTTAGCTGATTGTTAGATATATTTCAAAATTGCCGATAAAGTGAAATTTTTAGCGTTCACTGTCACAATGAAAACTCAACTGTGTCTGCGTGTATGTAAATGAAATGACTTTGTTGCTTTCATTAAGGGATTTATTTTTAATTTTTTTCAGATATTTTGAATCAGTAAGTTACTTGGATTCTTAAGTATTTAAATTTTAATTTAATGAGCTATAATATGTACATAAATATTTTTTCCTTCCTTTTAAAAAGTAAACAAGAAAAAACGTTAACTGCGGCTGCACCAAAGCTACTGGTATAATAGGGTATTATATTTTTTCGGTCAGTTTGAATGATAGCTATAATCTATGCGGGTCCGATCTAAAAAAATTTACTTACATATTGTAGGGATGCTTTCTGCCAAATTTCGTGTAGATATCTCGACAGATAAAATAGTTTGCCATACAAAAACTTGAGTTTGATCGGTCAGTTATAGCAGCTTCTTGGTAATAAAATGTCCGGTGCAAATTTTTATATACATTTCTCAATAACTGAAGGACTAGCATATACAGGGTCCTCGAAGTGTAACCAATTAAAAAAGCCATAAATTCGGTTTGGAAAATTATTTTTATTTATTTTAAAGTACAAAATGTGTGAAAATAATCATAAATTCAGGACCAATTCACTTTTGCTCGATATGACCACCTTTTGCCTTAACTATGGCCTTGAGACGGTCAAAAAACGAATCGCAAGTTGCCCGAATGTGACTTGCCGGTATTTTGGCCCACTCACGGACAATGGCTTTCTTCAGCATCTCGAGACTGGTGTATTTTTTACTTCGGACCTTGTTCTCCAAAATGGCCCAGAGAGAATAATCCATTGGATTCGCATCTGGTGAATTCGAGAGCCATTGTGTAGTCGTAATGAAGTTCGGAACGTTGTTTTTCAGCCATTCTTGGTTCACTCGCGCTTTGTGAGATGGTGCTGAGTCTTGTTGAAACGTCCATGGTTTGCGACCGAAATGTTTGTTTGCCCACGGCTTCAAAGCAGCCTCCAAAACACTTTGCCGATAATGTGTGGACGCCAGTATCTGTTGCGGCTTTTGAACGAAAATATCATTGAGGGGGATATCCATTTTAAATTCAGAGAAAATCCCCTCCTTATAATAGTATCTCTGTGTATTAAAAATAGGTTGAATCGGGTCAATACTTCCCTGGGTCCCCATATACCTAATAAAACACATACAAGAATTTTATACTGCATATTTGTGCCTAAAAACTTGCCTTAGCCCCTATATACTTATCTAATATCAGAATTTCTGAACTTTTAGCTGACTTTACTCCATATGATTGGTGATTGCATGTGATGTACCTTAATGAAAGCCAGGGAAATTTTTTTTAGTACGTGGCATGTTAATAGTAGGTTTTACTCATAAAAATAGATAAAATAGGATCAATACTACCCCCAATTCGGCAAGTAGCAAGTTGCAAGAGTATGAAATGTTCGGTTACACCGGAACTTAGCCATTCCTTACTTGTTTTTTCTTCTATTTTAGCACCTACTGTAAACAGATCATCAAAATCAGTTGAATGACATATAATTATTTACGCTCTTACAGTAATATTTTCTGCATTATGGTTGCTCAATCTCGGATCTTCATACATATATGGAGGCAGATTGAGTACTTTTAATTCGTCCAGTTCCCTATTAGTTAATATAAAAATTAATATTCTCATCTGCACAATTGGAAAATAGTTATTCTCTCATATAAATTCTCGCATGACTATTACCAAATACAGAAACAATAAATTCTTTTGTTTTTACT
This sequence comes from Bactrocera dorsalis, assembly GCF_023373825.1. NCBI lineage: Eukaryota > Metazoa > Arthropoda > Insecta > Diptera > Tephritidae > Bactrocera > Bactrocera dorsalis. Next base: position 63,832,513 of record NC_064305.1, read on the forward strand.
ATTTTTATATAAAGATACTCACAGTCGCCTACGAAAAATGACAAATGTGGCTGATGTCACCTACAAATTGAAGTGATATTTTGCACGTTAAGCGTCTGAAGAACATCACTTAATTAGTCGTGATCTTCAAGAAAGTAAATATGCAAGCCAGTATGTGTATATACATATGTATAAATGCTTATAAATACGTAAGGGTATCTATGTCACTGTATACAATGCTCTGAGTTAAATTTAAAAGTTTTATGGAGAGTAGATAGTATACTTATATGATCAAAATCATACTAGTTTAGGTGATTTGAATAGTAATTTGTTATATACAGAGATCTCTATAACAAATCTTGTATTAATATGTTTTAAACTAAGATGTGCGAGTATATGTAAAATGTCTTCCAACAAAAGCGACGTTAAAAATAGGACACTCAAATTTAGTTTAGTTTGTTTTTTGTTATGCAGATAATTGTATGCCTTTTATGATTTGAATAAAATGTCAGCCAAATGATCATCGCGAACCGATGGCATATTTCCTCCCATTTACGCCTATTTTCGATGACCCGGAGCAGGTTTTCGATTAGAATTTCACCTTTAGTGCGCTGGAAGTTGCTTTTGACCTCCTCGAGGGTTGCTGGTTGATTAGCGTAAATCTTTGATTTAACAAACCCCTAGTGAAAATAATCTAAAGGTGTTAAATCGCATCACCTTGGCGGCCGTTTGACTCTGCAATTTCCCAAAATCAACGAGTCACCAAACTTTCCATGCAATGTGTCCAAATTTAGACGTGAAATAAATTTCTATCTATCTGATTAATCTGGTTAATCTATTAGATTTACTTCTGACTTACCATTTCTTGTAGTGATCTTGATTGATAGCTACGCTATTATCCTTCCAGTCTTTTTCATCATATATATGTATTCTTTTAACTGAAATGAGTCAAAAATTGTCCAGCCACTCACATTTAGCCCTTACCTATAATATTTTATGATTAACACGTGCCCTTGAAAAGAGCATACGATCTAGAAAAACATTTTCCAAAATACGTTTGTATGTATCTATGTATCATAAAATGCTTAACAAGTTGGAAATTCAGAATTCCACACGAACAGGTCGTTACTAAATGAAAATATACAAACACAACAACTATTTTGAATGCCACGAGGAAATTAAAGACAATTATTTTCGCATAAATATGTCGGCACATATGTAAATCGACATAAATACGCACGCACAATGTAGAGTAATTCCATTAACGCACAAGCGGGTGAGGTCATATAGATCAGTTTGGCAGGGAAAAAATTAATAATTCGATTGAATTTTTTCGAATAAAACACAGACCAAGTGTCTAAGCAATCATCAGACGCACAGTCAGACATTAGAATGCCGGGCCTAATGTCTGGCAATTAACAAATATTTATCTATAATTGAATCAAATGTCTGCCGAAACATGTTCGTGTATATATATACATATATTATATATATATGTATATGTAAGCAAGTATTTGGGTAATGTTTAGACACTTGAAGATAGCCAAATTTGCATATAAAACTTAATTGGCATGAAATAATTTCGAAATTGGATTTTTGAAATCCTCCAATTTTTTTAAAAGCATTAGCTGTCAGCTTTAATTGAACGTAGAATATAAAATTTTGTTTGTTTTTAGAAAAGCGTGATGTTTTTCGAAAAAAAAGCGCCGGGAAGTCTAAAAATGAGTCGATTGTACTCATTTTCAAGATCACTTGCCTAAATTGGCATTCCATTAATTGCCTAAAAATCACTCTTTATTATGTTTTTATTAATTGAAAAGTCTTCGGCATGACACTAGAGAGAATTAAATCCATATGCTTTTTAGTTATTCCTAAGCTTCAAAAGGCTTGTGTATAAATTGGACAGCTGTCAGATAATTACCTTGTGAATTATGTTATAACATTTTGACTGAAGGGACTTTTGTTTTTGAGACAAAAAAATTAATAAAAAGGAATTTTGCCAAAATAATGTGTTTTACCGTGGTAGGTCCGAGATTTCTTGGACATTCTTCTTTTTTACTGGCGTGACGCAAATGCTGTTATAGTCGTGTTAACCACAGCGCGCCAGTCGTTCTTCCTTTTCGCTGTTTGTCGTCAATTGAAGATTCCAGTGAGTCAGGTCCTTCTCCATTTGGTTTTTCCAATGGAGTAGAGGTCTTCCTTTTCCTCTGCTTTCCCGTACTGCCTCGAATACTCTCAGAGCTAGAGTATTTTCATCTTTCTGGAGAACATGACCTAGCCAACGTAGCCGCGGTCTCTTCATTCGCTAAACTATGTATGTCAATATCGTCGGACTTGTAAATCTCATATATCTCATCATTTCATCGACTGCGATCTTCCGCAGAATTTTTCTCTCGAAAACTCGTAAAGCTGACTCATCAGATGTGGTCATCATCCATGCCTCTGCATCAAATAGCAGGGCGGGAATGATGAGTGACTTATATCGAAAGAGTACTTTACTTCCTAATTGCCTACTCAGTCCGAAGTAGTATCTGTTGGTACGAGTTGTTCTGCGTTGGATTTCGAGGCTGACATTATTGTTGGTGTTAATGATGGTTTCATGATAGAAGAAAATATCTACAACTTCGAAGTTATGACTGCTAACAGTGACGTGGGAGCGAGTGCGACAACTCTTTGTTTGATGAGAAGAAATTCTTGGATATTAGGTATGTAAAATAAAAGTCACGACCATCATTTCGAAGATTAGGGAAGATCATGGTGAAGAAAGAACATTCTAAATAGTTAAGTACACTGCAGTGGTCTACGTCATTTGAATTATATTAGGATCCATATCTGGCCGTAGGTTTTCAAAACATATGTATATGTATAATAAAATGTAAAGAAATATCGCCCTGTTAAACCAAATGCCAGCTTATGGGTATGTGCCAGTCTTAAAATATTACGTGTCGTTAACTTCACCTAATATGAAGATCACCGATCTATTAATAAAAGACCTTTCCCGCTTGTTTTTTATTAGAATATTTTGCCCTACATTATATTTATCTGAATATTAGTTAAAAAATTGAATGCTAAAAGACATTCTGAGGCATATGTAAGTTAATTTTAGTAGATCTAACGATCACTGATGAAAATACATTTCTTATTAATTCATAAACTAATATAATTATACTTAAAATATAGTACTTGCTGTATGAAAAAATGGCGAGATACTGCAGCGGAGATGGAAAATTTATCGATATGAGTATATTTGTGATAAAGAAAATTTTCTATGGATCAAAATAAAACGCAAAAATCTCACTATGCAAATCACGGATCTGTGAGTTTACTACAAAACAATAATATTAAAATTCACCCATAAGTAATTGCATGAATTAGTATTCTTGCTAAAGTTTTTCGGAGAAAAGTGAGTAAACGAGAGTGCACAATTAAGTACGCAAACCAAATGAAAATCAGCATTCCCTGCTAATAACCAGAGAGTCAAAGAGCAGGTGAAAAACAAATTCATTAAAAGAGAGAGACATAGCTGACATTTCTTTTGAGCGAAATCGCGAGAGTATTGTTTATGTGGGTGCGATCAGCACAACATTTGCTATAAGCAACCTTATATTTCCAATTTAGTGTAAGTTAAGCGCTGGTGAGATACAAACCGCAACTGCCAAGAATTAAAATAATTCTTTAGTTATTTAAGTGGCGACCAAAGTGATCAGGAAGCGTTATTTGTTTATAATTTTATCTAAATATACATAAAGTAAGCACAACACAATATGACTGTTGACGAAAAGGAATGTGTTAAAGTGATTATCAAAGAAGAGCCCATAATCAAGGCAATCGAACTAAAGGATATCGGTTTCCTCGAACAGCAACCGGTGATAGTGAATTGTCCCGCCTGCGAAGCTGAAGCGTTAAGTATCGTGCGTTTGGAGGCCGTTACTTGTCTGCAACGATTTCTCAGCGCTACGAAGTTGTGGTAAATAGTTTGCTTTAATGATATTAAAATATTTTAGTTCTCTTTTAATAATAAGTTTGTGATTTTTTTTTCAATTTTTCGATAAGAATAAAATAAAAAATATGTAGATCGTCACCTCAAATGCAAAATAACGTAACATCACTTTCCATAAGTTTACAGGTGAAGGAAAAACGATACAATAGAAACCACTCATACAAGATGCGTTCCAAAGTAACCAGGTCTTTTGAAAAAAAAAGAACAAATGGTTTCTTCGGCAAAAATCAGTTTATTTTATTCAAAATAGTCTCCTTCTACTTCCATACAGCTTTTAGCACAGTCCAAAAGCATGTCGAACGAGTGTTTTAGCTCGTTGGCTGGTATGGCCGCCAGTATGCCGGTGCAAGCCTTTTGAATGGCCTCTACGTCTGCATAACGCTTTCCTTTCATGGGCAAATGCATTTTTCCGAAAAGGAAGAAGTCGCACGGTGCCATATCAGGTGAATACGGGGAGTGGTTAATGGTTAAAATGTGATTTTTGGTCAAATAATCGGTCACAAGCGTCGATCGATGAGAGCAATTTTTGGTCGTCAGTCAATTTGTGCGGAACAAACCGTGCACACACCTTTCGTAAGGCCAAATGTTCGGTCAAAATAAGATAAGTCGATATTTTGGAGATGCTCAATTCCATTTCCATAAATTTCAATGATGATTTCGGCTGATTTTTGATGAATTTACGCACAGTTTCGATGGAATTTTTGGTGATCACGGATTTTGATTGGCCCACAGGTAGATCGCCATTTATGTTATGAAAACATTGAAACCACTCATGCAGTCTGCTACGTGATAGGCAATCATCGTCATAAACTTGCTTCATTAATTAAAACATTTCGGTAAAAGTTTTACCAATCTTAAAACAAAATTGAATGTTGGCTCTTTGTTCGAAGCTCATACTGACCCTTAAAATCGATAAAGAAAACAGATTACAACGCACCAGTCGACATATAGATGGCGCCACCAGGAGGCGTTAGGTTCAAAAAGTCCTGTTTACTTTGGAATACACCTTGTATTAAAAAAAATTAGGTTTGGTTATAAAATGGTTATATATTGGTTATATCTGACTGTGGCCGCTAAAAATTTTCTGCTACATAAATGTAGTATGATGTACTGAATGGTGAGTAATAAAAAACTCAATTTCGATTCTTTTGATGATATATTTAATTGTACTTTAGGTGACTGTATATTAAAAAGCTTTGAAATCAATAATTGTTCATAAATATTATTGTACAAATCAAAAGAATCTTATTATCCACATTTATTTCTAGTAAAAACTGGCAACGCCGCACCGACATAAATCATTATTGCAGCAAATGTGGCTGCTACATTGGCCGTTTTGTGCCGATCAATTGCAGCGAACGTTGCTTGTCGCGCAGCGCACGGAAAATGGCGGCCAACGACAGCATGTCATTGAAGACGCCACCGAAGGATTGTGCGGCGCAAGTGCAAAAGAAGCGTGAAAAAGTGAAAGCGAAGCGTGCGGCAGCAAAAGCAGAGAAAGAAGCGGCTAAAATACAGGGGGCAACAGTGGTGGAGCAAGCGGAAGCGAAGTGATATTCAAAACAGGGAATTGCTACTGGAGCTGGTTGAGCGATAGTGTGGGAAAGGAGAACAGAGGAAGAATTAAATCCATTTCCATAATGAATATTTTTTACTAAAGTTATTGAGTTAAAAAAAGTAGTAGAGAATAATAACGATAGCAATGAAAAGTCTTAATTACCTTTACATTTTTCATGCAAAAAGTTTGTGAAAGAGAAGTACTGTTTTACAAAAAGGCAGAACTGTTAATTACATTTTCAGATATTTTAATTTAAATATTTTTTATCGCCTTCAAAATAAACTCCTGAGCCAATAAAGAAATCCAAAGTTTAATCTAATTTTCAAATTTGAAGGCTCTATATTCAGGGAATTTTGTTTTGTTTTTGCGTTTTGACTCCTATTTGGTTTCGACATTACACTCATTATTTTTAATTTAAATTTCGCTCTAAAACCCAATCGTAGAAATGGTTTTTTACTAGGATCGTATGACTGATGTCACTGTCACTGTACTAAAAGTTAGACCAAACTAATCATTAGTGTTAAGCATACGCTTGTCTTTACGAAGTACATAAAGTTCATTCGGCGATTTTTACGATGAGTCAAATTATTCAACAAAGAAGTTTCATAAATTTTGTGTAAGGAATCAAAATTCTGGTGTCGAAATGTTCAAAACGTTGGAAAAGGTCTTTCGGTATATGTTAGTTATATGATAATTGCTTAATGCGAGCAAGTTTTTTTGATTCGTACAAATTATTCAAAGAGAGTCGAGAATGCGTTGACGACGAATAACGGCCAGTACGGCCATCAAAATCAACTGATGATCAACTCGTCAATATAAAAAAGGAATTGGTGCTTGAAAATAGACGATTAATAGTCAAAGATACAGGGTAGGCCATTTAAAGTTGACCCATCTGGCAACGCTGTAACTTTTAACAGCGCTGACAAATCGGCTAATGTCATACCGCGTTAGAAGCGTCATTCGAAGACAATTTATACCATGGAACAGTACACTCCAAAAGAACGCGCTGAAATTGTTCAGCTTTATATTCAAAATAACTTTTCAATTGTGTTAACTCAACGTGCGTTTCGCAAAAAAAATAAAGTGAAAAGTGCTCCAGTTAAGAACACAATTAAGTCTTTATACGCAAAATTTGTGAACATCTCAGTAATGCCAGTCATGCATCCAGACAACGCACAAGACGTTCTGATGAAAATATCGAAGCTGTACGAGCCAGTATTGAGGAGACTCCATCGACATCGAGTTATCGCCGCTCTCAGGAATTAGACATCTCTCGCACCACTCTCCGACGCATAATTCATGACATGGATAACTTCTGGTTTCAACAGGACGGGGCTACATGCCATACAGCTCGACCAACAATCAATTTATTGCGACCATTTTTCCCCGGGCGATTGATATCGAAAAATGGTGATGTTGACTGGCCAGCGAGATCACCAGATTTGACGCCACCAGACTTTTATTTGTGGGGTTATTTGAAATCCAAGGTATACGCTAATAAGCCAAAGACCTTAGCTCAACTGAAAGCCAACATTCGACGTGAAACAGCCGCCATATCATCCGAAACATTGGCCAAAGTCATGGAAAATGTCGAAAAAAGAGTGCATTTAGCTGTCAAAGCTAAAGGTGCCCATTTACGCGATCTAATTTTTAAATATTAGCTGAAACAAATCCCCTTGGACCAAAATCAATGATTTTTGAAATGAACAAAAAACATTGTTTTTCTTTTGTTCTTTTTTTTTAGAAACAAATGGGTCAACTTTAAATGGCCTACCCTGTATTACTGACAATGATTAGTGAAAACATTTTTGAAAGATCTTTTGGATCTAAAGTGAAAGCACGATCGGTTCAAAAATCACTAAAATTTTTTCAAGCGTCAGCATAACGTGGGTGAAACAATGCTTTCCGACGGCGAATATTTTTGATCAAGGTTACATTGAGAGCATTCTTCGGTTATCGAGGTGTGCATCCCCACTTTTTTCCGACCGGCCCAACTGTCAATAAGAAATACTACTTGCGTGTAAAGCATAGTTTGAGCAAATATACATATTCGTAAAAAGAGGCCGTAATTAAGGGCCTAGAACTCTTGGTTTTTGCACCACATAATGCACTGTCGTATATTGCATTGATTCTTCATGAGTTTTTTCGCCAAATTTTTAACCATATCGTTCCGCAACCACCGTATTCGCCTGATTAAGCTCTGTGTGATTTCTGGCTATTTAGCAAACTGAAACCACCGCTCCGTGGAAACCGCCTAATTAAAGTATCCGTCGGTTTTTAATAATACCAGGGATTAAGATTTAGCCGGAGCTCTCTTGGCTGGGTTGAACCAAATCTTTGATATTGCTTGTATTTTATATATACAAGCCTCTTAATTTTGGCCAAGCACATTCGGCTCGAAGGACCGAACGTTTGGTTTGTAAGACCAAATGATGGCGAAATATACAATTTTATCTTACCTTTTTTGGGGAACTAAAGTTGATTAACTAAATGAAGCCTTTTGAACTTAGACTTTATCATTATCAGTTCAGATTATTATAAACTAAAACTAGTCATGCCGTAAAAATCTTCTATATAAAATTTTTGAGTAATAATATAAGTTATTTCTTTATTCAAAAGCCAATCGTGATTAACAAAAACAGTATATATGTAGACCTACCACACCATTATAACCCGGATATGTATAGGGCAAAGTTTCAAATTTATAAAAAAAAAGCTTCAAAAGCTTTAAAGCTACAAAACTTTCGATAGGGTTCGTGTACTGATACTATCCAAAATAAACCGAATACATATTCTCAGTCAAAGTGATTGTGTACGAAAAAGCTCAAAGCACATACAAAAGCTCGCGTACAAAATATAACAAAATAAAAAAATATTTCATACAGAATTTATGATAAGCAAATGTTGGCCATTAACACAGGCAACCTTGCCGCTCTTTTTCATCACCCCCCGACGTACGCAAATCTGACTCCTTTATGACTGTCTCCTCTGTTTGACAATACTCACGATTCGGCTTCACACAATTGTTGGAGCGATCATACAAACCTAGGAAGGTCTTGCAATTCGAACAATGCAGATACTCCTTATTATCGTTGGGCAGCAAAAAGGGTAAAAAGCAGAATGGCCAACAGCCGAGTATGCAGGCGGCGCAGCAGGAATTGTTCGAGCTGCGTTCGGTTTGAGTGCGTATGAGCGGGCGGCGATTGGCACCGCATTTGGGACAATAGATGGTACCGTTGGCCGGGCGCCATTTCTCAATCGAAGTGCGATAGAGGCTGCGACTGGGCTTCTCGTTGTATGTTGGCGAAGAGGGCGTATGCACCGTGTAGCGACGTGTATAGGCATGGCTCGTGGCATTACTCTGATCGGCGCGCACATCACAATCGGATATATCACGTTTGACTGTATTATCAACTGGCATTTTAAAGAGACCTTTAGTTAAATTCATGACTACTGCTGACAACGAATGCTATGATACTTACCGCGTTGCGAGCGTATGCGCATGCGCTCACGCGATGATGTGGAACGTGGCTTGAAGTCGTCATATTCATCCGAGCCTTTGGCGGCTCCGCGTTCAAACATGGTAGGTGCCTTATCGTCGAGCGTCTCGTGCGGCACGACGATGTTGCCAGCTGCTTCGCGCATCGACTTTTGACCGTTACGTGGCATATCGTTTTTACCGTTTTCAATGATTTCTATTTCGGGATGATCGGTGCGTATGTGTTCGAGCAACGCGTTCGTGTCGTAGCGTGAACACTCGAGAATTTTGTTGCATTTCAAACAACGCACATAATGCGTCTTAACCGGTTCGGGTGAGTCCATCGTACATTTTTAATGCTTATTTTACATTTGTTAGGTTTCTCACACAAATAACAAGAGGCAGACACTAATTTTCAAGAAGGATGCGAAATTTAGTCACACAATTCAGGTTGCAGAGCTGATTGTTATAGTTTTAGATTTTGTATTTCATAAATTTATTTTCGATAATTTTTGGCACCGAAATTATTTTGAGACGATTTTATTAGCTTTTGGTTTGCAACTAAATCTAAGTGCTTTTAGTTAGCCTCAACAATTTTTTAGAATATAAAGTGGGATTAGCTGGGCTTCAGGGAATTTTTCCGGCAGAAAAGTTAAGAAAATGAAATATTGAAACTATTTTGTAGTAAAATTTTTTATAATTGCTTATTGTCACATTGGTTTACAGTTGTAATTTTGACAAGTCTCCACAAATATTATAGAGTTTACTTTGGTGTTATTTGGCTGGTATTAAAAACAATTCTACGTAAACGTTACTACGCACATGCTACCATTTTCAAAGTTATTAACGGTAAAAAAGTTGTAGTGGTTCGTTCACGATTATTTTATCTCATCGATTAACAAAAATTGACCGTCTGCTTGGCATTGTTTATGGCGGCATCAGAGCGTCTAATTTCATTCGAAATGAGGTAGGAAAAGCCATTATCATCAATAGCGGAAGTTATAGCACTACTTTTTTCCCTGGAATTCCATAAAATCGATCTATATTTCTAACAAGACGGTGTTCCACGTCTTTCTGGTCTAAACAGGGACACATTGCCTGCAAAGTTTGGCGACCGTTAATTGCACGTAAAAGCCCAGCCTAATGACTGGGACGCTTTATAATTATAAAGCGTTTTAAATTCTCTAAGCTATATTCTCTAGAGGCGTGATAAATCAAAGGTTTACGTCAGTCAACCAGCAACGCACAAGGAGCTCGAAAACAACACTCAGCGCACTACTTCCGAAATTGCATCGTGGGACATCGAAAATTGGCGTAAACTCTGGTTGACATCTTGTTCAAATGATAAGAGGCATAAAATTATTTGTTTGCATAACAAAAAAGACAGAACACATTTTGACCAAATTTGGTTACGATATACATACATATGTATATAACATATTATATTGAGAATTTGAAAATACAGCAGTTTCTTTGTTTGTTAAGGAAATGTGAAGCCCAATCGATACACTGATATATCATCATTCAAGTGGACTCCATCCCTTCTTTTACAATTTTCGAGTACTTTTTCACCCTGCTATTTCTCTAAGTCACCCTCAAACTGTCAGAATATTGAAATATACACTCGTCTTAATATATTGAATTTACATCTCTTAATCTTACGGGCTCGAGTTTCCCGAAGGATCGATTTTTTTCTCTAATCTGACGAACTCCCCCCAACGCACCACAATATTAAGGGCTCATATTTGGTGGTGGTACATAAATAGGTGCAATGTTTCTCCGCATAAAATTTTCTGACACGCTTTAGTAACTTCGAAATGACGCTTAGGCTCCCCTACTATATTGGAAATGAATTACTTTAGTGTTCAGGAAAGACAGGGAATAAAGTAGATGCTCAAATCAGAGAACAATTTTGGAACATTTGTTATTTAAAAAGTATTCAGAGAAATATATTGCCTTATAAACTGAATATTTTTTTAAAAATTTCAAATTAATTCTTTCTTTTGCCCCGACAGCCTACTGAATGGAATGATCTTGGAAAAAGCTCGGTTAGAACTGCACGATGTATGTACTTAAATTATTATTATTTTTTTAGTTTAAGTACAACTGCGAAATTGTATATGTATATTCTCAGAAAATGCTGTAGTTATTTTCTTACGTAACATGGCCATCGATGCTGCATATTGAATAACTCTTACTTAAACGAATGACCATGACCTTTCGCCGAACGAGTTGAGTTCCCAGAATTCCAGCACAGGAAACTACGCGTAATAATCAGCAAACATAATTATTTCTGTCTTCTTTGTGTACTATATATATTGATAAACAAATAAAGAAAGGCTTAGTTCGGGGTTAACAGAACATTTCATACTCTTGCAACATCCAGGGATCAAAGCCGGGGTAATAACTTCAGGTATGTAAGATTTGTAAGTTATATTTTATGCATTCTAAGCACAAAGGTGCGCCGTTAATAGAAAGACACGTTCTTTCAATTGTTTTAGTATACCTCACATATTTTTCAATATAAGTGGTTGAAAGTCAACCGGAAAATCGAAAATCTTACTATTAGGTATATGGGGGCTGATCCGATTCAACCCATTTTTGACATATCGGCATACTATTATCAAAAGGCAGCTCTTTCCGAATTACAATAATACAAGTATATCTCACTGATTGACCGATATTTGCGGTGAAAAGTTAGCATTAGGCTAATAACGGGTCTCCATATTCAGTTAAAAAGTTTTGTTCCCATTTTAAGAATTGGGAGGGTATACCGAAAAATTTTTTATATTGGTTCATGATTTTGCATATGTTGGACCTATTTTATATAAATTGATCTATATCTGAAGTAAATCTCCGAAGAGGTCGAAAATACTGAGATTGATATTATTACTTTTTAAGTTCGTTGGAATTGGAAACCTAATTAAGGAACCTGTAGCTGATTTAGTAAGAGCAAGGCCACGAGATTTTTGAATGTATTCGTAGAATGTATCGTGATGTCTTATGATTGAAGGTCTTTATTAACAGATTTCAGAAAAAACTAGATTGTTATGGGTCTTTTCTCAAAATATGATGATTTTAAAAACGTAGCCCATTAATTAAGTTACTTGTTTAATTTATTATCCATTTAATTAGTTTTAGGGAAATATCGTATAAATAAAGAGAAACCGATTTGAAAATAATCATTTATGGTAATAAATTAAAGAAACAAAGAAAGAAAAAAGTTCTATCTAAACACCAACAACAAACTTTGTGTTTCAGGTTCAATGCACAGATTACTCAATGAAATAAACACAAACAAAGCGGCTATATCTTAAATGTGAAATCCATTGTAAGAAAATAATTCGATAAATTATCTGTGTTATATACAAAATGTACGTATACGTTATTCTACATGCCACATGTGTATGCATATCGTCAAGAGAGCATTTATGTATAAGAACAGCAGCAACACCGAGGCAAGCACAATAGGTGTAACTAATGCCAACAATGAACCCGAAAGGCAACATAAAAACATGTTGTACATATGTATATACATAGCTATAAAATCATCGCTATGCGCACGTTGCAGACATTTGGTGAAAATTTGTGTGACCGGGCTGCTTTTGACACGAGAACAAATGTGTCAGACGACAAGATGATAGATAAGACTTTGCACTGCCAGTAAGAAACACTCCGCAAGTCATTATACATACACAAACAAAATTACTTCTGTTTACCTCACCCTGAAGGAAATTATATGCAGCATTGATCAGCATAATATTGGTGGAGAAGGATTGAACATTTTCTATGAGGTTGTTTGGTCTCAATGAATACATAACTGATATAAGAATTGCTTTCAGAACCAGCCGGATTTTATGCCAAAAATATGTATCCAATATTTTTAGATCAAATCTTTAAATGGGTTGCCTTAGGCTCTTCTTCAATAACATAGCCAATGGAATCAACACATATGAAGTTTTCCGACTACCGATGTAATATATACTTTATCATAAAACCGCTGCTTAATATAAGGTCTGCAATGATTAGGTTTTTAAACAAGCTCTTACTTTCCTCTCCATCGAAGGAATGTTATGAATACGTTAGTCAGTACGTTTTTTTGGAAGATGGAGTCATTTGTAAAAGTTCACGCAATTGAGGAAAATTCACTGATCGTCAATCACTAGGGAGTGGCCAGAAACGATTCTTCAACATTCTCAAGCAGCTCATGACTTCTGGTCCTAAACCAGGTATCCCAAAGAACATCCGTTTGAAGGCGAGCTAAAGTGAGAAGGCGAAACAACCCCTCCACAGACCCCCCTTTTGATGACGACCATGGCAAACAAATTGAGGATTACGATTTGAGGGCATGCACCTGGAATGTTTGGTCCATTACCTGGGAAGGTACTGCTGACGAGCTGGTTGATGTCCAACAACAGTCGGTATATTCAGTCTCCACGTGGAAACATCCCCAAATGGGTTGAGGCTGATCGACTTCGCAGGGGCCCAAAATATGGTTTTCTGTAGTACTAGATTTCAGCACAGCAAAATTCACCCACATGTACAGCATACCTGTATATCAGCCAATATCTGAGATATCCCAATAAAAAAAAGAGATCGTGTTTTATTTATAGCAGTGGTATCTCTGTGCCTTCTTCATTAATGGCGTAGACACCGCTTACGCGGTTATAACAGAGTTACATAACAGCTCGCCAATCGTTTCCTCTTTTAGCAATTTGGCGCCAATTCGAGACATAAACTGCAGCCATGTTCTTCTCCATCTGTTCTCACTAACGGTGTGGAGGTCTTCCTCTTCCTCCGCTTCTCTCGAAAAGTCGTAGCGTCGACTCATCAGATGTTATCATCGTCTATGCCTTTGTACTATATTGTAGGACGGGAATAATGAGTGACTTGTAGAATTTGGTTTTTGCTCGTTGAGAGATGATTTTACGTCTCAATTGCCTACTCAGTCCGAAGTAGCACCTGTTGGCAAGAGTTATTTTGTTCTGGATTTCAGGTTGACATTTTTGTTGGTGTTAATACTGGTTCCAAGGTAGACGATTTTATCTACAACTTAGAAGTTATGATTGTAAATAGCGACGTGGAAGCCAAGTCCCGAGTGCGAAGAGTTTTTTTTTGATGACAGCAGATGTTTCGTCTTGCCCTCGTTCACTACCAGACCCATTATGGAAATATCAATATCAATATTATACGCCAGCAGCTGTACACTATTATAGAATATTGTATCTGCTCGGTCTTCGACCTTTTCAACTAATGAAAATATTAAAAAAGTGAAGGATGTGGTACTTGAAAATCGTCAAGCAACTGTGAGAGAGATGGCAGGAGAGCTAAAAAACTTTCGCGAGTCCGCTCGAAAGATTTTTGTGGCTATTTTGTTTATGAAACGAGTTCTTGATAGACTCGTCCTCATAAAGTTGATTTTAACCGAAAGTGAAGCCAGAATACCATCGATTGACCACCGTATTCACGAGATGTACCTGAGGATTAGTTGGACCGATTTTAGCCAAACTTGATACGTGACGTTCTTCTTACACATTCCTATAGAAAAGGGGCTAAATTGGATTACAAACACGCCTATTTTCCATTTAACACAATCCAAATCTAGTAATGAGGTACGGAATGTTTTGGACGACATAAATAACTAAAATTCAGGGATAATTCTTTCCTGCCAATGACATGTCTGTGTGTCAAAAATGCGCTGAGTCGCTACAATACTCCGCTTACCTTCCATATACCTAAAATAACGGTTTTCGAACTTACAGGTGTCTTTATACCGCAGATATCGGCCAAGATGTGAGTTATCTCTACAGAAATGAGACAACGTGTTTTACGAATAACAGTTTAGTGGATAAAATCGGGCAAAAATTTGACCCAGCCCCATATAACAAACACATAACATACGAGAAATTATGCTCCACGATTGGTAAGGGTATGTGTAGTCTTTTAAAATCTCCTACATACTACATATGAATAATGATTTTCTAACAAACCTTAAGTTCAATATGTCGGTCAGTATATGCGTGTTTCTTGCAAGTTGCTCTTGCTATCATTTGGTTAAAAACATATAACAGTTTGAAGTCTTTCAGTATATCTACCGAAAATCTGCTTCGATGCGGATGAAAAAAATATGTAGTGGACAAAGACAGACCTAGCGCATAACCTATTCTCATAATAAAGTATTTTAACTTTTCAGCCTGATTCAAAATCTACCATTTATTCGAAACTGATTCATGTAGGTCAAATATTTTCATTAGTGGCTCACAGTTTATATGTATAATTGGTTAAAAGTTTAATAATAAAAGCTTTCTTTATTTAGGCAGTCCCAATTATGTTAAGTCCTTTTCTGGTCAGTCCTTGAAGGCGATACTCACTCTTTCTCCTTTAGAGTATTTTCTTGGTTCAGATTACTCTACTGACTTCTTCTAAAAATCCGACTAAAGTTTTCTGTAATATATTTGTTTTGCTCGAAGTCGAATTACTTTTGCAAATACCTTGTGATTGTGCCATGTATGTAAGTATATTTTCAAAACATTCCAATGTTATATTAAGTTTCCTCGTTGGGTTTCAACCTCAATAAGATACATACTCTGCGTGCTCTTTTAGATACATAAAACCGTTGCTTTCTCACATGAACAAACATAGAAACTTATAAATACAAATACACATTCAATTATGTTGTAAAAACTGAGGTGAAATAACTGCCGGCGCATGGCAAATGAGTTTATTAAACCAAATGCGGCTTGATAATGCTCGAATAGAGTATTCAACTTTGAATACAAGCCTAACGGCAATGTCCTTTTGAGTGATGTGCATTTGCGGCATGGACATGTGTTCAATTACAAGCTGTGCCGTCAATTTCGAACATACCGGCATTGACAATAAATCAGTGAATTTGCGAATGCCTCATTGAATTTAATTTTCGTCTAATACCGTGTGCACACAGCCATATGACAAAACACCCAAAAATATGTGTTCAGGGACATGGATGCATGGGTGGATGTGGGTTAATTAATGTTTGATTATGGTTGAGATTTAAACTTTTTTATTAATGCGGTTGATAAGAGTGTGATTGTGAAATGTTTTTGAGCAAAATTTAGAATTAATTTGATTGATTATTGAAAGTGTATTCGAAATCTAAAAACTAGGAGCAGATGTGCTTTCAGGTCCTTCGTTTATTTTAAAATTACTGTAACAGAAAATTCTATTTAATTTTCAATGTTTCATTAACAGCGGCAAAATATAAATAAAATATGTATAATTGGCATACATTTAGTCCAAAAGTAGAAAATTTCTAGTTAATCTTAGCTTAGATGTGACAGACAAATTATTAGCCTACGTTTCTGTTTTCAGTCTATTCTAAGCAGAGAACTAATTAAAGCGATCCGAGCTTCGCGAGCTTAGGATCAGCAAATCATCGTTCAGCTACTGTGTCCATCAAACTCCGAAATATAAAAGGCAGCAGAAAAAAAATTGTGGCGAGAAGCTGGTATCCGTAAAAATCTCGGCACTAAATAACCAACTTTTGAATTGGTTAACTAATAATTTATTGCAAAACCTACGATAATACAGATTGATGAGAATAAGATGTTGAGTTTTGGAAATATAAAGCCGACTATTTTTGAGAGCGTACACAAAGACTGTGGTCGAATACGTTAGGTATTGTTGGGAATTTCTAGGCCCATAGAACGAAGCAATGTCGCTCGGGAAGGTCGAGCGGTTTCAGTTCTTACACATCTTGTAGTTTATATGCTTTTGATTTAAGAGTTCGACGCAAAATGCGCCAAGTCGTTCCATAACTGACGTAGAAATTTCTAAGAATATCCAACGTATTCGACCAAAATTTTGTTTAGCGATAAGACCCATTTCTGGCTCAATGTCAGTGCGAACGTAACCGTCATGTGGTTTTAACAAGACGACGCCACTTTGCACTCAATGGATTTATTAAGAGAACACTTTAGTGAGCATATAAATTTATATTTTGAGCCGGTCGATTGGTCATCAAGATAGGTCGATATTACATGTATGAGTAAAGCCTTGGAGCAAAACATCGTCTGTTACCAGTCCAAATGCCATAGAAAATTGGATTAAACGGAGGGACCACCTGAGATGTAGCCGCGGCCAAAATTGAAAAGAGATAGTGTTCAAGAAATAAATGCCAAAAAATGTTCATTCGAATAATAAAAAACATTCCATATTAAATTAGTAGGTTCTGTGTTTTTTCTTCAAAAAAGTAGAGAACCTCGAAATGTATCAAAATATGTCTTATTATTGATATAATCACTGAGTTACAAAACCACTGATCAGAGAACAAAAGGAAGTGCCCAACATCCATAAGAAGACTTTGTTATAAACATAACGCATACTGACTGCGACATACCCTGGACAGCGACTAACTCCGCTGGGCCACATCAAAGCTAACATGCGCTGTTAGGTATTCTTTGACAATGCGGAATAAAAACTAAATTAAATATTTGAAAATATTTCAGTTAAGTAATCCATATCTTCCATCTTCATTTTAAGCGTCGGTACTCTAAAAATTCAGGCATTTTTACTTTTACCTAATTTAACTGTTGCGTGTATTATTGAAGTTTTGAACCATTTCACGAATCTAATACCTCCCATTGGATAGTTAAACTGCCTTGGAATTTTTATTTTAAACTTAGTTATGATAACTTCTTACTTAAAACTCGAGTATTAGAGATCGACATTAGTAAAACTGCGAAAATTATTCATACCAACTTGAATAACCCTAAAATGCTTTTCCGGCCACAGAGCTTTATGGGATCTCAAACGTCAGATTAAGAAGCTAAGGCTTTAAGATTTAATTTTTGAAATTAATAATGAAGTTGAATAACCCGAATTGTTTTACAGAAACAAGTACTGAACACAGACTTTAAAATCACTTTCCATTCAATTAAGTATTAATACCATTGAATCAAGAAATCACACATAAACCGATTGACACTACCATCCTATTGTTTATGTAAGTGGATGTGTGACTCATTTTGTGTGAATGAATGCTTGCTGCCTGAGTAGGCAGGTCAATTTATTACTCAGAAATCGATTTAAAAAATACGTGTGTGGTTTGTATACGTAGGAAACGTCTGCAGATTATGTTCAATGTCTGTCACTCTGTCACGAAAAGGAAAGATATTTTTTGAAAGGAAAAGAAGTAGTAATGAGCAGACAATTGTAAGGAAAGCTTGTCGATTTTCATACTACGTGCAGCAAGCGAATATATATAACTCTGCTGTATATATATGTATATATATATATATACTCGTATATATATATATATGTTGTTAGTAGAGAGGTTCCTTTGCATTATAAAGCTATGTCTTGAAAATTGGTGTAGAAAATTGTATACTGCGGGAAAAACCGTGAAGGTAGTCTTGAGCGTCTTAAAGGTGTGCCTTTATGGCGCTGTGTCTGAATCTGGTATTGAGCAATACCAGTACAAAGTCACTATTGGCAGACATAACTTGGAAGTCGTAGACAATTTTGTCTATCTTGGAACCAGTATTAACACCAACAACAACGTCGGCTTCGAAATCCAACGAAGAATAACTCTTGCAAGCCCAGTAGTACTTTGGACTAAGTAGGCAATTAAGAAGTAAAGTCGTCTTTTGACGAACAAAGAACAAACCCTACAAGTCACTCAACATCCCGTTCTACTATATGATGCAGAGGCATGGACGATGACAACATCTGATGAGTCGACGTTACGAGTTTTCGAGAGAAAGGTCTTTTGCGCATTGGCAACGGCGATTACCGCAGTTGATGGAACGATAAGCTATATGAGATATACGACGACATTGGCATAGTTCAGGGGAATTAAGAGACAGCCGCTATGCTGGATGATTGGATGAAAACACTCCAGCTCAGAGAGTATTCGTCGCAGTAACCGATGGTAGCAGAGGAAGAGGAAGGCCTCCACTCCGTTGGAAAAACCAGGTGGAGAAGAACCTGCTTACATTTGAAATCCCAAATTGACGCCAAACAGCTAAAAGGATGAACGACTGGCGCGCTGTTGTAAACTGGGCTATAACCGCGTAAGCGGTGTCTACGCCAATAAAGAAGAAGAAAATATTTGATTAAGTCCTTCACAAACCATTGAATATTATACCGTGTATACGTACGTTCGTGTTTATATACACATTAATACACTCATATACATACATTCCAAATCAATTGAAAAGGCGAATTATGTCCTCTGTCTACACAAGTTCAATTGAGACTGAATGGACTTGTGCATGTGTGACAAATGGGCAACAATTTGTGACACCACTTTTAATCAACTTGAATGGAAAGGACCAGAGTAGTGAGTTGGGGTGTAGTTGTGCGCATAAACTTGTATGTATATATTATATGTAAAACTATGTGTGTATACATAAATAGATAGATACATACATAGGTGTGTGGATACGTAGGAAGCAGAAAATGCCATTGATATTGAAACCGAAGATATTTGTACAATTCTTGGAGGGAGAGTTGGCAGAATTTGAAGAAAAAGTGATATCCACTTGTTGTTGATGTCATTATATGAGTATACGTATAGTACATACATCAGAACCACTTAAATATAGAGTTACGTTGTAAAAGTGTTCAACATTATGATAAAAAAAAATGTTTATTTCAAGTGAATGGAGGATTTTAGTTTGTAAATAAAGCATATAGTGGCTTTAATAGTACTGCGGGAAAAAAACAAGAAGACTTTTTACTTTAAATTTTGTGCAAAAACCCATTCGTTGAATGCTGAACTGTTCTCTTTAGCGTCTAGGTGTAGGAGAATCCGAATTTTTTAAGTTTTTCATAAACTTACTATCTAACAATCTCTCTCTCATCCGGAAATTGTTACTATTGGGTGGGTTATATGAGTCTTAAAAGCGATCATAGAGAACGTTAAGTAAATTATCAAATGTCTACCGTAAACAGTATATAACGGGTGATCCAAATAGAGGTACTTTTTCCAATAGCCCTTTTTTGACAGATCACGAATGAGTCCTGTCAAGCCTCCAGCCGCTCCACCTTCCCAAGCGACAACGCTTCGGTCTATTCGTTTCCGATCTAAATTTTGTTCAGCCATGAGGCCTATTTCCAGACGAAGAGCATCCTGAAGAGATTCAAGAGCTATCATTACATCCAGAAAAAAACTCCTTTGGTGCGGTTTGTAGGCTGGTGGAATCATTGGTGAATATAATGACGTCGGTGGGAATGTAACCGTCAATGGCGACCGTTATCGCGCCCTGATAACCGACTATGTGATGCCTGAAATTAAAATTGGTGATCTCCGCGACATTTGTTTTGAACAAGACGGCGCCACTTCCCATACATTGGCCCAATCAATGGATTTATTGAGAGAACACTTCGGTGCGTAGATGATTTCAAGCTTTAGGCCGGTCGATTGGCCACCAAGATCATGTGTATGAAAAGTCTATGTGGACAATACCGCTTTGATTCATTCTTCGATACCTTCGAGCAAAACATCATGAGTGTTATTCGCCAGTTACCAGTCGAAAAGCTCGAACGAGTCCTCGAAAATTGGACTCAACGGGCGGACCATCTGTAAGGATGCCGCAGATGTTCTTTCGAATGATAATAAGCATTTTCCAATAAATGTGAAGTTTCTTTGTTTTTTCTTTAAAGGTAGGGCACATCGAAATGGATCACCCTTGCTATTGTTGGATGTTTGCAAGACCAAAAAGAAAATGTTATAAACACTACAAAATATATTAGGTCTACAAATTTGCTTCCGCCGTTTTCCAATAGATGTCTCTAGGGTCAAACACTGGTCGATTAAATCGATCAAATCGTTTTACATCGATCTTGGAGATCTGTTTGCATCCCAAACTTATTCACAATTGAAAATGTCACTTTTTGAGTCGAATTCTCGACATTAGCGGGAAATTTTACTTTCCTTTTTTAATTCCAAGAAAAATGTGGCTAAGGACCCGTCCACGCTTTACTGAGGCATTTCGTGTGTTAATTAAGCATTGGACCGTTTTTATACAACAAAGCCTTAAATTTACAAAAAACGGCGGAAGCAAAGTTGTAGACCCAATAAAAATACAAGATCCTTTTAAAGTAAACAGGACAGAAACAAAACAAAATGGTTTTTCAGCAAAATCAATTTATTTTATTCAAAATAGTCTCCTTATGCTTCAAAACAACTTTTTGCCCGGCCCAAAAGCCGGTTCTACCAATTTTAAAACAATATTTTATGTTGGTTCTTTGTTCAAAGCTCATTTTCGCACCGATAACACAAAAATACTGCCACTTAAAATGCAATAACTTCTCTTCCAATTGATGAAATGTCCTTAAATTCTCACTGGGCAATCGATAGAGATAACAGATTCTAACGCATCAGTCGACATATAGATGGCTCCACCAGGGGGCGCTAGAGTCCTGTTTACTTTGGAACGCACCTTGTAAATGACCAGCGTAATGTGTCTACATACAATATACGCGAACTTACCTTTCATTTTTGCGATATGAATCTACAATTTTGCACACGCCTTGAAATTATCGAAATTATTGATACCGAACATAGCTGCCAAATAAACTACCAAAAGTAATAATAGTCTACAACACTTTTTTAATTTTTTATTTTTATATTTATTCATTCCTTCATTTGTATACATTTTATTCGTTCATAGTGTAGTAAACAATTATCACCAACATCTCTCTGTTAACAATATATTTTCGTCTCAAAGTTTCTTCATTTCATCCCGTTTTTGAAGTGTCTTAGGACTTAAGTAGTTACAACTAAATTTTCAAAATTAGCTTATTACAAAAATATTTTTTATCCAATTAAATTTTGACATTTTCTCACCATATGTATAACCTACAGCGGCTTACTTTTGCCTCAAACATTTATATTTTCGCTTTATTAGATAATTCTTTGGAAATGTTAAGTTTTACAGGAAATCAGTAAATGTTTCTTATTAAAAAATATATTACTTACATTTCTACTTACATATTTTGTTAAAATTTTGTCACCATAATAGTGAAGTGTTCGTATGTATTTCACTTACTTTGTTTGTATATGAAACTACAGTTGAAGTTAGATGTTAACGCTTTACTCTTTTTTACATTTTTACTATATTTACATAAAGTTATATAAGTACTTTAATTGGTTTTGTAAATGAGTGGCAAAAGAACACTCGCTAAATTATTTAATTCACTAATGTAACGAAACGCCGACCAATTTTGGAAGCTCAGAGAGGTTTTTGAAGGTCGAAGAGAGAGCAAAACAGGCATCGATTGCCTTGTAAAGCTGTAGAGGAGGCATTGGCAAAAGGTGAGATCTCTCACCGAAAGTTTTCCTCTGGCTCTATGACACCATAGTCAAGCCAATTATATTTTATGGAGTATTTATGTGAAGGAGGGTTCTAGAAAAGAATACTTACAAAGAAACTCGAGGGCGTTCAACGGGCGGAGCTTATAAGCATGTGTTGATGTCAATTCAAACCATGGCACTTAACGCCATCCTTCACATATCGCCCGTGGACATTGCCGGATGGTGTATGGCTGCGATCAGACTCAGAGAAATCCTCTCAAAGGGCACGGGTTTGAACACTCGGAAGTCCTTACTAACTTTCACTCCATACTGGATTCCTGATCATGGAGCCTTTTCTCTGCCCATATACCTGCGAGGGTGTTCTGGGTGGGAAGAAGCCGTTGGAGGGCAGTGAGCTTCATACTTTTAAACATCCCACCGAACTGTCGTGAACGGAAATTAAATGCCTATGCAAATTTCTATCGGCTACTAATGCTTTTGGTAATTTATAGTTTGAACACAGGAGTTCTTCTTTCTGTGACCTCACAGATATCTATATATGTATATTTAGTAGTCCACGTGCGATCTCTTGATCAGCCATCTAACCTACCAAGCGAGAGCATTTAAAATCTAAGCAAACTCAAAAGAATCATTGCTAATATCTCTCAAACAACCAAAAAGAAAAGTATAATAGCATAAGTTTGACAGTTGAGGTGTTGCCAGTGTTGTCAAATACATTTAGCGAAATTTAATAAGAGTTGAGCGTTCTTTTGACACTCGCTTACCCCAAAACTGACTTATACATTACTTATACTTGTGTTTTTCACTGTGGTGGCACAGAAATTCACATCTACATAAGTTCTACTTTATATTTAAATTTTTGACTTAGAAGAGCTTCTGCTCGTGATAACTAAAATATTTATTTTTCTTTTGTCAGCTATGCGTTGTATAAAAATGTTTTCTTGTAACTAGATTTTTGAGTCACTTAGTGGTAGGATATATATTTCACGTTTTTAATTTAGTTATTTTACTACCATTTGTGCATACAATCGATCGGTTTATATTTGACGGATAAGTAATATTATTTATATTATTTTATTGGCCTGCTTTTACCTATTAAATTTACATATTTGAAGTAAAAAATTCCTTATTAGAATTATATGTTTAATTCTTAACATATTTGGTTCAAAAAATCTTTTTTTTTTCAAATTAAGTTACTTCCCTAAATAAAATGTTAGCCACTCTTTAAACCAGATCGTTTCGCCCTATGGGCTCTTGAAAAGTTCTAAGAAGAACCGAGCCAAATTTTATTCAGCGATGAGACCCATTTCTAGTTCAATGGGTGTGTGAACAAGAAAATTTTCGTATTTTGGACGAAGATAAACTTGAAAAGATTCAAGAGCTGCCATTTCATTCAGAATAAACAACAGTTTGGTGTGATCTGTAGGAATCATCGGTCCATATTTCTACAAAAATGCTGCCGATGAGAATATAACAGCCAATCGCGCCATGATAACCAACTATTTGATGCCTGAAATTTAAACTCGTGATTTCGGCGAGAATTGTTTTAAACAAGACGGCGCCACTTCTCACACATCGCAACAATCAATGGCATTATTGAGAGAACACTTCGGTCCGCAGATAATTTCACGTTTTTCAATTGGCCACAAAGATCGTGTGATATCACACCATTAGCCTTTATACTGTGAGGATATGTAAAGCCTAAAGTTTAGACGGACAATCCCGCTTCTATTCAGGCCTTGGAGCAAAACATCATCTATGTCAGTCGCGAGTTACCAGTCGAAATTCTCGAACGAGTCATCGAAAATTAGACTCAATGGATGGATTACCATAGACGTAGCCGCAGACATTTCAAAGAGATAATTTTCAGTAAATAAATACCAAAGAATGTTCTTTCGAATGATAATAAACATTTCCCATTAAGTTTGAAGTTTATATGTTCTTTTTTTAAAATGTAGGGCAACTCGAAATGGATCGTCCATTATTTTCACAGCATATCCGATTACAGCTTATTTAACAAATAAAGCTTTGGCTAGAAATTACTTTTCTACACCGTGTGTTCGACTATAAGAGCTTCGTTCTCTAGCAATCTACAATACGAAAAAGTTATGTTTGGAAACTAGTAAAAGTCTTAAATCATCTCCTTAAGACTATTGAGTCTTATGAGCTTTTTGAGAAGCTTTTTGATAGTAGTAATCCGCTCAAATGGTTTGTAGATTTCGTCTTTAAAGCATCGTATTGTTGTATTTCGTGTGCAGTGGTAGTTAAAATAAATTACAGGCTCCCTTGTTTGTTATCCAAGTTCATACTTTCACTAATTTTTTCTATCACATAGCTTGCCAACTTAATTTTCGCAAGTGTCAAAATGACGGTAAGCTTTTCGAATATTGTTCATAGTTAAAAAATTGGTATGAGCATCCGTCAATTAAAGACATCTGTACAAAACATATATACTCCGAGAATCTAGCTATAGAATTTTATAGCAAATTGTGTGTGTTTTTTCCAAAATTAATATTCTTAAAGCTTTACTTATTTTTAATACTAAATATAAAATTTCTATATTCTAGAAATAGGCAAAAGTCATCGTAGTTATTATAGGTTAGTGTTAAAATTTTAATCGATATGCACTTTTATTTTATAGATACACCAATTTTCTCCAATTTTTCAGAAATATGAAAAGAAATTCGAAGATTTTTGTTTTAATTCTGTTAGTGATTTTAGATTAATAAAATGGTTTTCATTTTTTATAGTCCATATGTGTGATAACTCAATACTGTCATAAAACGAAAAATGTATATAGAGGCATACTATATTTATTATATTCATATAATATATGTTAATTTAAGAGGCATTCCTAATAGCTTTTAATTACATATACATACATATACTTCATCCAAAAACAATTACCGATAAACAATGGCGGATCTAGAATTTCTTTCTGGCCATATTTATTTATTTACTATGCCCATTCTTTTGAATTTGAATAAAGTTCTCCGTTTATGGGTCTCTTTAAACCTCCCCGATGGATCCGCCACTGCTGTTAAAAAAGGGGTATTTACATATTTACTTGTAATTATTATATTAGTTGGTATTACTATGACTTTAGAAGAAAGCTAAAATAATTTGGTCTTAATTATGTGATTTATTTTAGTATACATATATCTAAATTTAGTAGTATGTTCAATAAAATGTTTTATTATCTTCGAATATGTTCGTGTTCGAAATATATATTTTTGTGTTTTATTTGAATACAATTTGTATTCCATTGAGGCACATTTAGTTTTATTTTGCTTAAATTTAGTAAAAAATTATAGTGTTTTCTTTTATGATATATTTTAGTACCACGATTTGCTTTTATTGACAAGCTCATATAAAATTATAATTAAACTCATCCAATAGTTTTGTTCATCTAACCATTTTACGTATCACCCAAAGCTAAGCAAGAAGAAGAGGTTATACAAAATTATTATGTAATGATCAATGCAAGCTGTAACTTAGTGAAAATTAAGATATCTCGGTACATATGTTCCTTGGTAAAAACTAGGGCGGAGTTCGTAATGTTCGGAGTTTGAATGTGGTAAATGACATTCGCCTGACAGTTTTTTGTTACAGTGTGAAAATGGGTGAAATCGATTAACATATCAGAATGAAACTTTGCGCGAATAGTCATCTCCCCAAAGGCGATCTAGTGAGTGATGCTCAGAGCATACTAACATTACAGAGGAAACACTTTTCCAGTGGCAGTGAAGGCATAACACCAGGAGATGGCAATTCCGATTCCAAAATCGATGGCGATGAAGCAGACGTTTCATTGCCGACCATAAAGAAGTTCAAGTAGCAATCATCCGTCTGAAGAACAACAAAACGGTGGGACCGATGGATTGACGGCCGAGCTATTCAAACACAGTGTCGAAGAATTGATAAGAAGAATGCACAAGCTTCTTTGTAAAATATGGTCGGACGCAAGCATGCCCAACGATTGGAATTTAAGTGTGCTATGCCCATTCCATAAAACAGGAGACCCAACAATCTGCGCCAACTATCGTGGGATAAGACTTCTCAACATCGCGTATAAGGCTCTATCGAGCGTATTGTGTGAAAGAATAAAGCCCACCGTCAACAATTGACCATTCGGAAAATCTTGGAAAAGACCCGTGGAGAATTGACACACACCACGTTTTCGTCGATTTCAAAGCTGCTTTCGACAGCACGAAAAGGAGCTGCCTTTATGCCGCGATGTCTGAATTTGGTATCCCAGCAAAACTAATACGGCTGTGTAAACTGACGTTGAACAACACTAAAAGCTCCGTCAGAATCGAGAAGGACCTGTCCGAGCCGTTCGATATCAAACGAGGTTTCAGACAAGGCGATTCCCTATCGTGCGATTTCTTCAATCTGCTGCTGGAGAAAATTATTAGAGCTGCAGAACTGAATTGAGCAGGTACAATCTTTTATAAGAGTGTACAGCTGCTGGCGTATGCCGATGATATTGATGTCATCGGCCTCAACACCCGCGCCGTTAGTTCTGCTTTCTCCAGACTGAACAAGGAAGCAACGCAAATGGGTTTGGCAGTGAACGAGGGCAAGACGAAATATCTCCTGTCATCAAACAAACAGTCGTCGCACTCGCGACTTGGCACTCACGTCACTGTTGACAGTCATAACTTTGAAGTTGTAGATAATTTGGTCTATCTTGGAACCAGCATCAACATCAACAACATTGTCAGTATCGAAATGCAACGCAGAATAACTCTTGCCAACAGATGCTACTTCGGACTAAGTAGGCAATTGGTAAAGTCCTCTTTCGACGAATAAAAACAAAACTTTAGAGGTCACTCATTATTCCCGACCTGCAATATGGCGCAGAGGCATGGATGGTGACAACAACTGATAAGTCGACGTTGAGAGTTTTCAGGAGAAAAGTTCTGCGAAAGATTTACCACGGCGAATATAACATTCGATGGAACGATGACCTGTATAAGATACTACATACGACGACATTGACGTAGACAGAGGCTACCTGGCTAGGTCATGTCATTCGAATGCACGAATACACTCTAGCTCTGAAAGTACTCGATGCACTACCCGGCGGGAGAATAAGAGGAAGGGGAAGATATCCACGCCGACCAGCTGGAAAAGGACCGGGCTGCACTTGGTATCTCGAATTGGCGCCAATAACGAAAAAAGAAACGACTGCCGCGCTATTATTAACTCGGCTAAAACCACGTAAGCGATGTCTACTCTAGTAAAGAAGAAGATATGTCTTTCGGTCCTGTCAAATAAAACTTTTTTGAATATGAAAATCCATTTAAAAGCTAATGGGATACCAGTGGGTTGGTTTGTTCGTGGAAGTTTTGTGGGAATCAGTTTGAAAATATTGTCATTATTGAATTGTAATTATAACACCGTAAATTATTTTATTCAAATTAACTAAAATTTAATAAAATGTTTATACAAAATTCCACAAAATTTTTTTAACTCGTTTATCAATACCTAACCTATAAAATTGTGGTGTGCTTTAAAATTAAGACATACTATACTTTAATATAATAGTTACATAAATACACACACATATATGTAGGTGAATTTGTTTCTGTGTATAAATCAGTTTTTCTATTCCGATAAATCTTATTTACGTTTACTTAAATATAAATATTACTAAGTTTCTTTCTGCTTCTATTTGCATATGTAAATGCAAATTGAATTTATATGTATGTATTTGGAATTTTTATAAGTATATATATATACATAAATCTATATATAGATTTCCTTGTAATTTTAGCTTAAACTTACAATTTACTTAAGTTTTGTGAATTTCAATTCATTTATCACCATTTAGTATCGCATCTCAGAGCATCGGCACGTACAAGTTGACTGAAGAGTGGGAAGGTGGCTGTTGGGTTGTTGGCGTTGCCTTGCGTAATAATGGACCAACGGACAACTGCATTTAGCTTCACTTCGTGAAAATAAAAGCTGAAAAGTCGGCAACTTCGGCAAACAAACAACAAAGCGCATCAAAGCCACATTCGAAGGACAAACAGTAGGTGGCACCTACACACACACATGCATACATCCATGTATAAATTTGTGCCACTTACGCTTCGCGTGGCTTTTGCCAGCGTTGCCTCTGCACTCAGTTATTGAACCCCCGCAATTTTTCTTCCAGCTTGCAATGAAATTCCATTTATTTGGCTTATTTGCAGCCCATTGTTGTTGGCCTTGGCGGGCATTGGTTTTGGCATTGCCAGCCTCACTATGCAACAACGTCGCACGCTTACAGCGTGTTCTGTTTGCTGCTCTCGTTGGATTTCGTGGATGCCGTTAGACGTTTTTGCCGCGTACGCTTCTTCAGTTGCAGCGAGTAGAGACGCCCGCTGCGTGGACGTGCTTGCGGTTCGACGACGCTGATGGCGGCATTGGAGTTGTGGGTTAATTGATAGCTACGTGTGTGTTGTCGTGTGTGGGAGAGAGAAGAAACACAGAAAAATTAGAAATGTTCGTCAATTTTAAAACATAGTTTTATAGGGTGTTGCATTCAGTGAGAGCTCTTTAATTTTAGAAAACTTTGCTGAAAGGTTGATATGGGATCCACACGGAGTAAAATGAGTCTGAATTGGAGAAGCGCTAAAGAATTTTGAAAATTAAAAAGATAAAATGGGTTTTTAATGTCAAAGCCTTTTTCTGTGAAGCTGCTCAGGCAACGTCATTTTTTGGTAAATTTGAGCTCCCCACAGGCATGACGAATGATTTTTTGTGGTTCCAACAGTTCAACTGTTATTGCACCCAAATGACAATCGAGTCTTTTCGAATACAGTTCGGTAATCGCTTCTACCGGCTCAAAATTTTCTCGAACTATTTTTGGGTTGCAGTCGATTTAGCAGATTCTGCACGTATATTAGTCTGAATATGAGCCGGTTATGTAGTCTAGACTGTCATGGGAAAGGGTTCCGTTAGAGTCTTATCAATTGTCACTTTGGAGTTGCGATTGACTAATTAGACTTACAGATTGAGTCTCTTGAAGACAAAGTCTACGCGAACTACTCAATAATGACAGTCAAACCGACACTATAGTGAAGATATTATTAAGCATATCGAGCCTTACGCGAGATAGTCCCCAGATATTTTTAAGGTATCGGAAGACAATCTTCGGTAGACGAGTTTAAGGGAAAGCGCTAAGAGAATATAAAAAGCGATATGAATGAGGTTAAGATTTCATAAATGAAAGGAGTGCTTTCGTTCCCGAGAAACCGAAATTTTTTCAATTAAGAAAAGCAGCACCTTTACGAACCACCCCTTTAAATGTCTAAAGAAATGCTTGCGTGCGCTAGGAAGACAAATGCCGGTAAGTTAGTCAAAGTTCAATGACTTATGCGTGTAATTTTCACGAAACACAAGCCATTCATCCAGCTGTTCATCTTCTCAACACTTCTCACCCACTTTCAGACTTTCTACAGCAAAAAACGCTCTTCCACCTTCTACTCATACTCACTTTGATTCCAGTTTCGCCAGCCGTTGCTTCAGTTTCGCCTGACTGGCTGTGTACTCGGCAAGTAAGCGTGCCAACCGCACATTTAAATTCTCCACGGACATCTCTAACTTTTCGATGCCGCTCTCGATGCTGTCGTGCGCGCGTTGTGAGTCTGTAAATTAAAAAAGTTTTCCATACAGATTTGTACAAACTTCGTCTCATTTCCACTCATTATACACTTGAATAGTTCAGTTTTCTTAATACACACCCGCAAAAACACTCTCGTCCAGTAGACCATCTTTACGCAACAGCTGACAGCCGCGTTCCGTGAGTGTGGCACGCGCTTCCGGATAATCGGACAGCGTTTCCCATAAATCACGTTTCGCTAAGCAAAAGAGATCCGAGTAGCCTAGTGAACGTACATTGGCTGTACGTCGATTACCGGTGCGGTTGCCTGCTATTTCCAACACTGACACCTCGCCGAAAACTGAGCCGGCGCCAAGTGTTGCAAACACTGTGACGCCGTCATCTGCAACCACCGACAATTTGCCTCGTTTCACTATATACATTTCTTTGCCGACATCGCCCTTACGACAAATATAGTCGCCGGGACTGAAGACTTGCAGTTTTAGTTTCAGCACAAGCGCCTCTAGTAGTCCCGGTTCGCAGTCGTGGAAAATGCGCACCTGTTTTAGTGTGTCCATATGCACTTGTATGGCAATCTCCGCTTTCAGTTTGTCCGGTAGTGCCGCCAGCACGCGTTCTTCGTCGAGCGCTCCACTCTGTGACCAAGTGTAGGCAAACCAACGTATCACACGCGCCTCCAACTCATGGCCAACCTTCCGGAAGGCCATGTACTGTTTGACACCGTCCATGCGATTTTGAAACTCGACACGTGCCACATTCATATTGGAAATCATCGAACCAATGTTACCTAGGGGTGTATGGAAATTGCAGAAATTAGATCTTTAATATTTTTTAAGACTAAGCTAAAACTGGTGGAAGTACTCCCATTAGTGTTTATGAAACGGCAACTACATCGGGTCCTTAAAATAAGTTGTCCTTTAGGTTTTATTTGGATTAAAGTGTGTTAGGTGAGGTCGAGACAAGTTGGAGCTATTTTGAGATTTCGGAAATTCTTCCGCCAATAAGTACATTCTTGTCTCTATAATTGAGAACCATATCATATTAAAAATACCTCCGACCGTATTTTTTTAACATGCTGAAAATGAATGAGTTTCGAAATATTTTGACCTCGAACAAAATCTGAAGGGGCTGAAAGAAAAGTTTCGCTTTTTCTGCGGTATTTCAAACCGTAAAAATGTAGAACCGCTATTTGTCAATGAGCCTGCGATAGGGTTTTCTTTTATAGTGGGGCTGGAACTAAAGGTTTTTCGGTTTGATTTTCTAGTGTGCAGTTTTCTACAGAGACGGGAGAACTGATCTGTGATGTTCTTAAAGAGTCAGGCTCTAGCGAGCTTTTAAATGGAAGAGGATGGGCTCGGAACTTGTCGACAAGGAAATAGTAATAAATTTAGAAGGATGCCGAACATACTGGGTAATATAATTATGTTTGACTTACTCTATACTTTTGGGCTGCTCTATATTGACAGTTCTTTTTTGGAAGAGTAAGACTAACTTTTTATAAAGTGTCTCTCATGGAGCTTTCAATAAAAGATTCTAAGATAAATTTAAGCATTAGTTCTAGACTGTAAAAAAGCTCCAAGAATTCTCCTGTCAAAGTAGACTGTTACAGGCATTAAACTTGATTAGAAGTGATGATTTCATTTAGTTTAGATATTAAGAATTATCCTCCAGTGCTGGACCATTATTTTTTTTGCTGTTCGGTAATCGAATGTTGAAATATCGACCCTTAAGGGGTAAGCACACATATTTCAAATTCTAACAAAACTGTTGTCCAATAACATTTGGTGAACTAGAAAGCTCTATCACGCAATCCCTCTAGATAGTTGCTTATTTCTCCGTTCAACTTTTTAAAGTGCAATGTCTAAACACTTTTCGATTTGTCAAACGCTCTTTAAGTTATTTTTAGAACATTCCATTACTTGCAGTGTATATTAAAGAGTCTAGTCGTGCAATTTGCATTACAGCGTTGCCGTGAGCACGTACGCCAACCATTAGAATGACGCCAACAACAATGCACACAAAGGCATAACTTGACAAACAAGGAAAACAGCAAACAATAAGGCACGCAAATTTCTCGTAGGTATGACAGCGCGATGAATGAGGTAAGAAGCGGCGACGTGGCACAATGTTTGATGCTGATGGCCAACCATCTGTTATTCGCCGCCAACAACTTGTATATCAATGACGAATATGTATCTAGGACGCGCTAAGTGAGAAAAGGTAGAAAAAAGGGGGAAAAAGAGATAAACAACAACAAGGAATACGCAACTTGATGTATCCTGTGGACAATGTCAAACGTCAGAAGGCGTCTGAGGGTCGAACAATTCATTTTATTCGATGACATAATATGACCAATTAAATCATCAGCAACAATAACTAACGGAAGGAAGGATTCAATGGCTACGCAGGAAATACATATTATATTCTTATATACATAAATAATATTGTGTTAGTACCGGGAAATCATTAATGAAGTCGAAGGTGAAGGACATTGATAGCTCATAGTTCATGTAAAGTGTACTTTAAATTGCTTGTGGGTGAGGCAACGAGAGGATTGAAACCTGCAGAGTTCATTTTAAAGTAAATAAATAGCTAAGCAGGCTTTAATGGTGAGATCATTTGTGAAGAGACCAACGGAGATAATTACCGTTGCAATGTAGGATTTAAGAGCAGATATTAAAGGGCAATCAATTTGATTGTAGCCGTGCTTTGGCCTTGGTTTTACTTTTGCTCTTGAGCTTGGTCTTGGATTTGGTCTGGGTATTGGTCTTGGTCTTGGTCTTGGTTTTGCTTTTTCATTTATTATCCAAGGGTCTGGGCTTGGTCTTAGTTTTGGTCTTAGTCTTGGTTTTGGTTTTGGTCTTGGTGTTCGTCTTGTTCTTGGTCTCGATCTGGGCCTTTGACTAGTTCTTGTCGCTTGGTCTTGGTCTTAGTTTTGGTTTTGGTCTTGGTCTGGATCTTGTCTTACTCTTGGTCTTGGTATTGATTTTGGTATTGGTTTGGGCCTTAGTTTTGCTCTTGGTCTTTGTGTTGTTTCTGGTCTTTGTATCGGTCTGAGTCTTAGTTTGTCTCTTGGCCTTTGATCCTGGTATTTGACATTCATCTTAATCTTTTTTTGTTCTTGGTCTTGGTATTGATTTTGATCTTGGTCTGGGTAGTAGTTGCTAATAATAGTTGAATGCGTCGTTTGAAAAATACTCACCCACAATTGTAGCGAAGATCAGCACGCCTGCCAGAAAGTCTGCCACCACAAACAGGTATTCCGCATCATTTTCTGGCGTTGGTGTCTCACCGATCGTCGTCAATGTCAATGTAGACCAATAAAAACTATAAATATATTGTCTCTGCAGAGTGCTATTCCGTGGGCCATTCAAATTATATACCCAGTTGTCTGAACCGAAGCCGAGATAATAACTAATTGCAAAATACATACAGGCATTCCAATGTATCAGCACCAAAATGGCGAGCACCACTTTACAAATGCGAAAAGCATTCGGATAGCCTGTAGCCGTTTCGGTACGGTCGAACCACTCCCAGAGGCGAGGAGCACGTAACAAACGATTTAGGCGCACTATCACTGGACAAGGTAAGCCACCGGCACTACAAGAGCTCGGCGACCACCATATATAGGCGAGATCGGTTGGCAGCATTGACAGCACATCGATGGACCAACCTTTGGTGTGAAAGTAATGACGTCGTAATTTATAAGCATCGCGCACAAGTAGACCCTGATCTAAGTAACCTGTTAGAAAGCAAAAAGAATATAAATTTTATCTTTAGAAGGAGCTAAGGCAGTTAAATAAGACTTTGGGGACTTACCCTCATGCATATGCACTAGTGTATCGACTAGATATATGCAATCGCATAAATAGTCCAGGAAGTACCATACTGTTGGAGCGCGATGATTTATCTCCCAGAAGACCGAACGACCCACCACAAAGATTATGTTATAGAGAACAGCCAACGATACAATACCAAGCCACTGGAAGGAAAAAAGCAGAAAGTAGGAGTTATATATCAAAGAATTAAATAATTTGAAAAAAGTTAGTGTTGGCAATGTAATGCCCATAGTGACGTCAGCAATACAGCTGATTTTGGTGAGAAAATCGACTAACGTTAATACTTCTACTCACCCTGTAATGTGACTGCAGTGTCGGGTTCACCGATAGCCGATTACACAGTCGACTTGAGCCACGTATTTCACTGGAAAGACCCTCATCAGCCGGCGCCGTATTCGCCGGTGCTGGTCCACTCGCTCCTTCTTCGCTAGCCGCAACTGCAGCTGTTGTTGTAACGGTTGTAGTCTTGCCAATTTTATCTACATTATTTGTATTGGAGAATTTCTCGAGAAACCAATCGGGCGGCTTGGTGCGACTGCGACGTGTTAAACGCTGACGCAGTGCATTTAATGTGCGTCGCAATGTGGAAGGCTTTGTGCGTTTTGTTTGGTCCTGCGGTGCCGGAGAAATAGTAACAAAAGTGAAATAAATAGAACGAGAGAGAGAAAAAAAATTCGTTATTATAATGCAAAAGTCTATATAGTATATAAGTATACTAGATATGAATGCATATGTATAAACTAGATACATATATCCCGGGGTTTCTTAAAAAATTCTCAAATCGAAAAGTTGTAGAATAATCTTTTTAGCTCTTGCCCTTCTATATTCTCTTCCGCTGCCTTGGTGGTGTCAAACTGTGAACAATTACAATTCTATTCGACCGCTTCATTTCTATGCATTCTTTAAAAAATATGGTTGTGAGTTGTTGAGGACAATGTGATACTGCCTGTGACAGTATTTAATCCATTAACGTGTCTAGCAAGAATTCTATCTGCTGTGTGGGCTGTCACTTCGCTACATTATCATTACATATGTATGTGTTTACTACATCATTGTTTACAAAATATCAAGAATTTTCATGAAATAATAATGCAGACGTAACTTTGTGACCTTGAGGGTAGAATGTTATGTAGTATGGGATTGAGTAAAAGACTTTAAAACCACTAGGTTTGAGAAGAGAATGGCTACTTGTGGGAATATATTTTTTTCTTCAGTTCTTTCGTGATCAATTAACACTATATGGATACATTATCGTAATTTCAACCTTTATACTATATATTGATATCACATTTCAAATCACCACATGGGTTCTCAATGAAAATCCTTATCCTAGTACTATCTTGTCTGCCTGTGTAAGGTTTTCCAATATAAATGATATGATATCTACATATGTGTCGTTCCGGCTATTTCTAATATATCTTAAAATGTGTTTTTTTTTTCATCGTATGTAGTAAAGTTTAGCAATTTCATCATCGAAAGATGTACTCAAGAACAACATTTACAAATTATTTATTTTTATTATTAAAATAATCGTTTATCCAATTGCAATTTTATGCGCGATTTTGCCATTTTATGGTCGTAATAATCGTCTACCTATGTTCGCTATTCATTGAATTGTTGAAAATTTTCAGCCATGTTCAAGTACACAAAACTCTAGGAACCACTCGAAGTAATGATAATATTGTCGCCGTTCTGGAAAGTGTTGCTAAAGGCCGCCATTTTTCGATTCCAAGACATTCTCAATCATTGGGACTATCTCAAATCATAATCTGCCGGATTTTGAGAAAGGATTTGGGCTTGCATTCATATAAAATTGTTCTCACTCAAGAACTGAAGTCACGTAGCCTGATTTTGCCTCAGAACAACTTTAAAACGATAAAGATTTTTTCAGAAAATCATCTTCTCCGATGAGGCTCACTCTCGTCTGAGTGGTGCGGTTGATAACCAAAACTATCAATTATGTTGCGAAGAAAATACGCAAATTATTCATGAAAAAATTGACAGTTTGGTGTGGTTTTTGGTCTGGTGGCATCATCGGTCCGTACTTCTTTCGAAAATAATCTGGTGACACCGTAACTGTTACTGGATGGCTGTATAGATCGATGATAACCAACTTTTTATGGCCGCAATTGGAAGAAGTTGATCTTGACAACATCTGATTCCAACAAGACGGAGCTACGTAGCACACATCACGTGCAACAACCGAATTATTGCAAGAAAAATTTGGAGATTCCATTATTTCAAGAAATTGTGACATTGAATGGCCTCCTAGAAGTTGTGATTTAACATCATCAGACTTTGGGGTTATTTGAAGTCATTGGTCTTTAGCAATAAACAACGCTATCTTCAAGCTTTAGATTGCTGGTATTGATATTTGGCGCGCCGAAGAGATTAATAATACCGCCTGGCTGTGTATAAATGGTTGCTTTTTGTATCTTCCCGTAGTTGTTCAGCAGATCTCCACAGACCTTCTCTTTGCTTGGTAGACGGAATGATAGAGATATAACAAGATCTTCGGAGTATACCGTTCTACACTGCAGTCCATCTTAGATTCAGCGATATAAATTAAGTTAGTATTCTCCTCTGCCATTCCCGTCTATAAGGTTTTAGTACTATCAGATTTAGAACAGAAAGCTTTTGAAGTCTTTTTTTAGTATGGATTTTATAATAAGTATTAGTTGAATAGAATCCCTTTAACTGTTTTATGTAAATCCTTTTTTTAATTTCCTTTTGATAAGTTAAAGGAAGTCCTTATAAGATAAGATAAATAAATGAGAATTGCACCGTGAACTTAGGTCTATCGAGCCTTCTCTTAAGTTACAACGACCAACCTAGCCCCAGAGTATTGATAAATTCCAATATACTGCAAGGTGCTAGTGAGACGAAACATGAATCCAAGGTCCTTTAACCTGCATCTGCAGACTGCTGTGCCGTCAATTAGCAGGTGGTCTGGAGTTTCAGGCTCCCTGGCGCAGAACCGGCAGGAAGCTAGACCCATGTTAAATAAGTGCTCCTTGACCTTACAGTGGCCTGTGCAGAATGCTAGTAGCCTGAGCTTGTCCCTAGGGAGGTTGATGACATATTCAAACCTGCTAAGGTTGTAATCGCTCATTAGAAACTTGGCATGGCGCATGCCTTGGCCACCGCGATGAAAGGTTTAGGTCTTACCATGTAGCGATATGATCTCGTAGGCAGAGATTGTTTTAAGTGCCGCTTGACTACCGCTAGGTTATACGTTCATTGCGATAGTTGCGTTGGAGGTTTATCTCCGACCGATGGCAAAGGCTTCTGCTTGAAAAATGATTTGAAAACTTCCCTTAGGCATAGGAGGACTTGATTATATTATCCCTAACCAGTAGGTCGAGAGAGAAATCTTTCCATTCTACCTTACTGCTAAGGGTAACTTTGAACTTCTTGGTGAAGTTTACCCTATTGGTAATGCTATCCCTTGGGAAAAGAGCCAATGGTATTATACAACTTAATTCCTTCTTCCGCTGGGATTAGATTATATTCTCAAAAGTTACCCATTTCTCAGGATCGCCAGTATGGGATCGCTATTGCATATATGTGGCACACAAATTGAACTATCAAGATGAAGTTCGCAAATGGAAAATGTCTTTATTTAATAAGACATCTTCACGGAATTTGACATAAAAACTGACTGATCAAAGTCAAGATAAAAATCTTCTTTCTTTATTAAGTAATCCTAAGAGGACTTGAATAATGTTATGTCAAACAATGTGGCTAGAAAGAATGAACATTTCTCCATTGATTGCAAGTCTTTGGACATATTTTTAGTTATATATATATTGCCTAAAAGTTAGGCACCTTTGAAAAGCTACAGGCAACTTTGAATATGTATTAAGATTACAGATGACTTATAGCAATATCTAACTCAGAACTGGCTTAAAATTGGTGATTCGAATATCATGTATATTTTGTGAAACGACCGTTTTTGTTAGATTTATACGGATAGTAGCTATCCTTTAAACATCTCAGAATCTTGTCGAAAATTCGGATTCATATCCCTACGCTATAGCTTCATTACTCTACTCTATAGGTTCTCTTGTACTATTGTTGAATTCCTATTAGTTAATTGCCTCATATTTATTGTTTAGTTTTCTAGGACAATACAAGCTAAAAAAGTATTTCCTGATGAAAATTGTCAACAAACTATATTTATATATTGCTTAAAAGAAATTTTAAGAAATATATATGTATGTCATTTAGGGAATCTTTACCAGTTCGCTTGTTCCGGCTATCGTTGCAACATCAACCGAATGCACCATTTTTGTTGCTGTTTGTTTTTGATATGCAGCTTTATGTATTATAAAATTAAATTTTGATTAAATTTCCCACTTTTCTTGCGATCAATTCAACACAATCAAATTACAATTTGGTTTTCGACGAAAATAAACACTTCACTCCAAGCGAATTACGCAATTTATCGCTCATAATATTTGCGTTTTATAGTTTTATTTCGCCTCCATAGTCGCCATTGTCTCATCACTTCAACACTTGAATTTATTAGCGTACTTTCAGCTAAACAAAAAATTCCAAAGAAATTTTCAATAAATTCAGAACTGTCGTCATCTATGCCTTGCCGAGTAAAAACAGAAACAAAACACAAACAAACTTTAAAATAAAAATTGTCAATAATAAAAGAGCATTTAAATTAAAATTCCAATGGACGCTGGCCGCAGGCAGAATAGAAGCTTACAAGCTTACAGTTGAGTGCTTGGGGTGCGGCGGGGCGTATGAGCAACACCAAACACTCAGCTCACTCAGCACATCAGTTACGTCTACACTTCATAGACATGAGTAATTTATGATATTTTTGGCTTTTTTATTACAATTTTTATTGTTGTTGTTATTGTTCATTGCGCTTGCGCATAACGAGTTGCGCATGTGCGTATAAATTACACGATTTGTACTTCAGAATTATTTTTAACACGAGCGATTCGGAAAAAATCACACAATTTTTTTGTTGTTTTTGTTGTAAAGAATAAATAAATTTTAGTAATCGATCAGCGCGATAACGGGCTATAACGGGTATAGTTGCACACGCGTCGCAGAGCCGCACCGTGAGCGCAGCGTAGCGACAGTTAGTTGAAAATAACGTTAAATTCCGTTGCAGTTAGGCGCTGCTGCTGGAGTTGGCGTCAGTTTGGGTGGCGCATGCGCATGCATTTATACTACATGTACTAGCGCCTTGTTTACAACAACTTTATTACTACTTATAAATGTAATAAATACGCGGTTGTCAAACGTTTATGGTTAGACAACAAATTTCCGTGCCTAGAAATGCTAACTGGCAGTGGTTTCACGAAATTTTCAATAAAAATTTTTTTTTATTTTTTCGTTTTTTGTTTTTTGTACGTTTGTGTTAACTGCGGTCTCCTTAAAATTATATTTTATAATAGTTAATAATTTGTTAAACTTTGAAGCCTAGGGTTTTTTTTAATAAATTAATAATCTCTATATATTCTAAAAAATCAAAAAAGCTATAAAAAATTAGCGTGTTGTACCTTTCTTAGCGAAGAGAATATAGTTTGAAATTTATAGTGTTCTTAAAAAGTCCACACTGATTATAATATATATTTTTTTAACATTGTACTGGAAATTAAAAAAAGACTTTATATAAATTTTTCTTCTTAAATGAAAAAAATATTTTATAATTTTTACTTTTATTAAAACTATATAATATTAATTTTATTTTTCAATAAAAAAAAATAATTTAAAAATATAATAAATATTGTTATATGTCTTGATATTTTTGGAGATTTTAAATTATTTTAGATAAATTCGGACTAGAAATAATAAAATTGGTTTATTTTTTCAACAAAAAATGTATTTAAAAAATTTTCCAAAAAATTACAAAAAAAAATAATATATTGCTTATAAGTATTATTTGATATTTTCGGAAATTTTAAGTTTTTTTTAGGTAAGTTCGAACTAGAAAATAATAATATTGTTTTATTTTTCAATAAACAAATATATAAAAAATTTTTTTCAAATAATTTATTAAATAAAAGGAAATAAATACATTTTATATTATTTGTTTTTTACTCAAAGAAAAATAACATTTTCCTTAAAAAATATATATTTTTGTAATGAGAAGGCTTTATGTTATAACTGTCTAATTCAGATTTGCTAAATAATTATTTTGTTTTAAGAAAACAGATCAAGCAAAACGTTATTTAATAAAATTTCAGTTATTTTTAACACCAATTTTATAACATTTCTTAAAACGTTAGGTGCTTTAGCTTGCTTGTCTTAATTATGTAAATCGGCTTGACATTCTGAATAATAATTATTATATTTTTTATTTTTTCGAAACTCTGTGGTCTTGGAATAATTTATTTATTATTTAATAAAAATAGTTTTTTGTCGATTTTTAATTAATTGCTTTTTTTAATCTGTAAAATATATTTGTTGTTGTTGAAATTTTTTACTATTGGTGTTTAATAAAAATATTTTTTGTTGATTTTTGGTTAATGGTTTTTCTAAGATCTTTCAAATATATTTGTTGTTGTTGATGTTGTAAATAGTAATAAAATATGTTTTTTTCTCGAATTTTAATTAATTGTCTTTTATTGTTGTTGTTGTAAATTTTTATTGTTGTTGTAAATTTTTATTGTTGTTGTTGTAAATTTTTATTGTTGTTGTTGTTGTTGTTGTAAATTGTAATAATTTTTTTTTTTTCGAATTTTAGTTAATTGTTTTTTTATTGTTTTTGTCTAATACATTTTTGTTGATTTTTAATGAATTTCTTCTAAGTCCTCGAAATATACTCCTTGTTGTTGTAAATTTTATTATTGTTGTTGTAAGCCAAGCTAAGCTAAATCTATTTCCTATTATAAAAATTGAAGCTCTTAAAATTGACTTCTTGCTGTTATGCCACAACATTACAAAATTTTTAATTTTGGTAAATTAATTTCCTCACAATTTATTTCGTATATTTTATCACCACATTATAGTATACATTTTCATTGTAAATTTATATCAACCATTTATTTCAAACCGGCGCTTACTAACTTCCACGCACTACTAATCCATGCTCGTTGCGCGCAATCAGCACATAATCAAGCGAACACTGCGTTTTGCGACTAGCTGCGCACACGCATGCGCGTCTAATTGTTCACGATGACTGACTGCCCAACTATCCAGCACTTCGCGGAACGCTACTGCTGCCAACGTTGTAATATTGCCTTAAACGCCGACCGCTATGAGTGGCAGCCCAAATTGGCAGTGAGTGCTCTTCAAATGCGAAAACAAAAAACAAATTAAATTATTTTAATATTTTCTATCTAACGCTACTAACAATTTTCGCTTGAGTGTGCGGGCAGTGAGTTCGCATTGCTACGCGCTTCAATTAAAAATTTGTTGTTAACACGGTTGCCAATTAATTTGACAGAAATTGTTGTAATATAAGCGCTGCTGTTGTTGTAGTTTTTGTAATTCAACGATTTTGGGATTGTTGTTGTTTTTGTTGTAGTATTTTCAACTAAATTTTTCAACGAATTTATTTATTTTATACAATAAACTTTATTCTGGTTTTTGTTTTTGTTGTTGTTGTTGTAGTTTTCTAAGCTTGTTGTTGCTGCTGTCAACATTTGCACAGCAACTTGTCGTCATTGCTGGCGGCAAACGTGGCTCAAGCGTTTGATGGAAATACATTTCCAATGTTTTTGTTGTTTTGTGTAAGTTCCTAAATCTTGTTTTCGCTTATTTCAACGAGTTTAATTTTAAAATTATTTCAAAATCATTTGCATAAAATTGTTCGAATTAATTAATAGGTGATTTTGAGATTTATGAAGTGACACCGATTATTATTCGTAATTATCGTTTACTTTATAAGGATTAGAGTAAGCAATTAAAAATAAAATGAAATAAATAACGCCGTAGACTGGTCAAGTTAAGACGATAATTGGGCATAGCCACTCCCACTGGCGTGCTCATGTGGCAGATAGTTGTTTCGCTACAAAGCGTCATGAAGAATGGGAAGAATTATAAGAAAGGTCTAAAGATGTATTTGTACCTTGTTTTCACTTATAACATAATCATCAGATAATAGCATAATCTCACAGATAACCTAAAAATAATCGACCTCGGCATCAATTCTGCTTTGAGAAAGCAACTTCGGTACTAAAAAATTAATCTAATCAATGAATGTTGTAGAGGATACCGTCTTAACGAGCAAAACCCACATTAATACCATATGAACCACCACTTCATAAGCAGAACACTGCGAATTCAGTAGCCAAGTTCCCTTCTATCTATTTCAGACGAAAAGGATCTCCAACATTATATATCACAATACGTAGAACAAAAAAGACATCAAAATTCCACTACCGATATACCGGACTCAATGTAAATGGCTTTGGCGCTTTATACCCAACAAACATGTTGACACCAAAATGGCAAATTTACCATATATACGCTTACGAATCAGAGATACAACATTTTAACCGACTACGGTACATAAGGTAATCATAGCTTTAGATCAACTTAAAGTAATCAAATTAGATATAGAAGACAACTTCGAGCTTCTCAAAAAACGTAAAGCTTGTTTCCCGCACTTTTGAACGTTTTCCGTTTTTGATGAAAAAACTATTTGCGAACGCATTATTTAAAACAAAAAATATATAATATATTGTATATCGGCCAGTATCTTGACATTTATTCAAGATGATTTCCACACGAAAGTTTATTGTCGGGTAACTGATTATCTTCTGACCACGCGTTTGAAGCAAATTAGCCTGAACAGATGTAAGCAGCTTCATCAGTGGTCAAGCTATAGAAGTGATCGTATATTTTTCTGGTAAAGTTTGCAAAACGACAAAATGTACTAAAAACTTCCAAGAGCGATAAAAGGTTATACCAAGGCTTCAACGGGTCTACCATCTAGCTGCTGCGATGGTTTGGTTAAGGAGTCTCGTATAAAGGTGTTACCCTCCTTCACTTCTCTGAAAAAGAATATAAAACTGGGGAAAAAGTGTAAAAGCAAGATTTTGAGAAGACTTG
Organism: Bactrocera dorsalis; assembly: GCF_023373825.1. Taxonomy (NCBI): domain Eukaryota; kingdom Metazoa; phylum Arthropoda; class Insecta; order Diptera; family Tephritidae; genus Bactrocera; species Bactrocera dorsalis. The sequence continues at coordinate 63,875,309 of NC_064305.1, forward strand.
GTAAATCAGTTAAGCAAAACTATCTACGACGGAGAGGATTGGATCTTTCAACAATATTCCCATCCAGCAAAAAACTCAAAACCCAACCAACAGTGCCTTAGAAGCAATATACCCAATTTAATAGTGGCAGATGATTAACCGTTTGGAAATCAAGATTTGAAACTAAAGTTGGAAAACATAGCCTATTACGTTTTTAACAGAAATTTGAACAATCTCTAATTTTTGGTTCTATACCGTTTACAACGCTTCTTACAAAACTTTCTAACGACGTTCGCAGCAACGCGAAGGAACGACTTAACTCATTTTAGGTCGAGATCTTAAATTGGAAGCGTACAAATTACAACTTGTGGAAGAACTGAAGCCGCACAATCTTTTCAAGTGGCATCTTGGAAAGTTGCAAGAAGATCCGACGTTTTCGAGTCAAAATTTGTTCAGCGATGAGATCAATTTCTGGCTCAATTGGTATGTAAAAAAGCAAGATTGCCACATTTAGGATAAAAAGCAACCTGAAGAGATTCAAGAGCTGCCATTTCATCCAGAAAAGGCAACGATTTGGTGTGGCGAGGGTCCATATTTTTTGATAACGATTACGGTGAGGACGTAACCGCTAAAGGCGACAGTTAACCCACTCTTTGATGCCTAAAATGGAAGCTTGATCTCGGTGATACTTAGTTTCAATGAGATGGCGCCACTTCCCACATATCGCATCAATCAATGGAGTAGTGAGTAGATAGGTAGGCCTTGGAGCTGAAATATCGCGCGTGTCATTCGCCAGTTACTAGTCGAAATGCTCAAACGAGTTATCGGAAATTTGGATGAACGGATGGACCATCCCAGGCGTAGCTACGGCTAATAATAATAATAATAAGATAAATTCTTCACAAAATAAATGCCAACGACTAGTGTATCCTCGTTAAATTTCAAGTTTCCTTTACAATTATTTATAAACCAAAAGGATCCTTATTTAAGTATGTAATTATTCAAATATTCATTTGACCAACAGCCACACCTATACACTGTATATATGTTGCCCTCCACTGCATTTAAAATTGATAAGTTATTAAAAAATATTTATTTATTCAGGAAACGGTAATTGTCAATTCAAAGCCAAATAACTGACCTACACCGCAATAATTGTCAAAAATTCATATTTCTTTTTGAAATATTTGATCCATGCAAAAAAAAAAATATTATCACAATTGTTGGTAAATAATTGAAATGCAACACTGCGTTGTCATTAGCATAAACGAAGATTATGAAAAATATTCAATTGAAACTAAAGACGGCAATCAGAGCTAATAAATTGACAGAATACTGAGTATGTACAAACAGTCCAATACACCCATCCATACATACAAATATACTCCCACACACACATACATACATACGTATATATTATTACTACACTCATGCAACATACACAAGTGCAACCATTCAAGCTCAACAAGCTGCTGGTCAATCAAATCGAATCGAATCGAACGGAATACTCATGAGAGTACTATTGAATAAACGAATGCTTCTGTATTATTCATTGTCGTCACGGCACACCGAAATCACCACTTGGTGGACACATTTGGAGAGCACGTGCCTGGAGTGGCAAATGAGTGCACCATTGGGCAGCTATTTTGTATCACAAAATTGTTGTTGACTTGCTGACTAGTAGGTTTTGTTGTTGTTGGATTACTACTGCTTCGTACTACTGGAACATATTTTATATGATTTTTGCTGTTGTTGAATTCGTGTTGTGTGTTAGCTATGCGGGCAATGAGGTGCTTTGAACTATGCTGGGCGTACCTGTTGTGGTTTAAACATAATATATATGTACATACCTACATATGTAGTTCTACGAACAAATCTATATGCATGTATGTAGTTATGTATACTACTGACAGCAAGCACGTGCTCACACGTGAACCTAAGTATACATATATGTAACTATGTGTGTCTGTTTCCATGTAATTTTTATGCTGGTTGGATCGCTTCCTAAGCCATTTCGCTCCCAAAAGTGTTGTTGTATATAATTTGTATATACATATACGCTATATTGCAAGCATTTTGTTTAGTTTCTCGTTTCATTGTCAATCCTTGACATTCGAAATGTTGGTGGCTTCATTCTGAACTTCCAAAAAAGGGCACATTGACCCTTAAACGCAGCCATAAACTATTTTAACTGTTATTTGTTGTTGTCTCTCACAATAATTAATATCCGTAAGCCATATTCGATAGTGAGCAGTTTAGTTAGTTAGTTTTAAACTTAAACAAAATGTAATATTTCGCTATTAGTATTATCTACATTGTAATTGACGCATAAATTATGTGCTTCGCTGACAATAAAACTATTTGTAATTATGCATAACTACAAGTACTAATAGTAAAATTTTAAATATGTATTACGTATTAACATATGTTTGTATAAATACGCATATATGTTATGTAAATGATAGAATTGAATGTGCAGCCGTTGACTGACTTTTGAATTTAGATGAGCGCTGGCAATGGCCAATTGGCAACAAAATGAAAAATTTCATTCAAAGGTGACTAAGGAGGATGAGGGGCTACTGCGAGCGGCTATGGCAGAAAATACCATGTACTACTATGTTTACAAATGAAGAAAGTAACCTTTATGTACCGGTGCATAATTGTCAAAAATTCTATCTGATTAAATTTGATCGGACTGGTCCATTTAAACTTCACATAAAAACCCGATCGATAAAATTCTTTTTCTGAATTGACACAACCTACTGTTGGTAGATGTGATGGTGATGTGAGTTTGATCTCAATATGTCAATAAGTGTGACATTGGACGCTGCTTATTTTCGATGCAAAAATTTTGCAGAAGCCTTCTCCTTTCTCTGGTATAGCGTGGAACACTCTTACAGCTGGAGTGTCTTCGTCCATTCGAACGACATAATCTAGTCAGCATAGCGGCTGTTTCTTAATTCGCACTATGTATGTATATGTCGTCGTATATTTCTTACAGATCAGTGTTTTATTATTTCATAATTCATCGTTGTTCGTCGAGAGGATTTTACTTCTCAATTGCCTACTCAGTTCGAAGAAGCATCTGTTAGCAAGAGTTATTCTGCGTTGGATTTTGAGGCTGACACTGTTTTTGGTTTTAATGCTGGTTCCAAGATAAACGAAATTATCTACGACTTTGAAGTTTTGACTATCAACAGTGACGTGGGAGCCAAGTCGCAAATGTACGTTTGTTATGTTCAATGATAGCGATGCCATCGGGATACGTCAGCAGGTCTACACTCTTGTAAAATATTGTACTTTCTCTATTTAGTTCTGCTGCTCGAATTCTTCACCAAACTCAGACATCGCTCCTTTTCGTGCTGTCATAAGCAAATTTGAAACCGACGAAGAGGTACGCAAAACTTTATCTATAATAATAACATCTGGTTAGTATGATGTGCTCACTTAGTACCTGAATAAATTATCATACTACTAACTGTCTGATTTTAAGTACATGCGCTTGTGATATGAGTCCAAACGCTTATTCAGCTTGCAGTGGTCAGTGTAAAATGCCACCATTAGTCTTAGTTTATTCTTGGGAGTTCGATTGCATATTTAAATCTGCACAGATTGTACCCCCATTAGCAACTTGGCATGCCGTATGTCTGCTCCTTCTTCGTCCCGGAGCAACTTTTTTCTGGTATGGAGACTCACTTCAGTGAAGGGTTTATGTGCTATCATGTTAGTGGATGCTGAGGAGCGAGTGAACTCATCAGTCAGTTCGTTACCGGCTATACCCTTGTGACCGGGCACCCAAATTAGGTGCACTTGATTACGTTCCGCTAAGCTGTTCAGCCGTTCTCTACACTTCTCCACAAGTAGCGACTTGATCCCGTAGAAAGAGACTGATTTTATTGCCCCTTGATCGCTGTATGTTTATATGTTGATTGCGGTAGGTGCGTTGGATATTTATCTCCATGCACCGACATATGGCAAAGACTTCTGTTTGAAAAATGCTCGGAAATCTTTCCGTATCTCCGACGTTTTCGAGCCGTCAGTGTATCACTAGATTGTACTATTCCTAAACAGTAGATCAAGAGTGGAATCATTCCATTCAGCCTTATAGCTAATTGCACACCATTAGTGCTTTAGTCGCTTTGACCAAGGTCAAGTCAACTTGCTGTTTCCACCGCTGAGTGGAGTCCAGCATGAGACCAAGATATTTGATCATGTTACCTAGTAGTAAAGTTGCAATATTTAACGCAAATAAAGCTTATATTTATTCTTTACGACTGAATCAAGCATATCTGTAATTAAGTTCTAATTTCGATTTTACCACGCAAAATTTGTAGATTATGCTGTATGAAAATGGGATAATTTGAGTGGAAGTTTTTATCTTATTCTGTATTAAATTGCTTTTCTCTTCGCAATGAAAAAAAATTATTTTCTTTTTTCCTTTTATATATATTTTATTACCTGACTAAAGAGCTACGATTTAACATCTCTCTCGTTAACAAAATTTTCTCCAGCGTACTAAAGCATTTCATTATAGCCTGATTGTCACAAAAAACTCACCTTTATATGTAATGACACCCACACATACATTTGCGGTACAAATAACTGCATTTACGCCTTCATTCATAACTTCTTTCTCACATTAATTCCACACTTTTTACGATTACTCATAATCATCATGCCAACGTCCACGCATTTCCATAGAATGCTTTAAGTTATTACATTATATAATGTACAAATGTGTAGTGTACATACTTATATTATCATTCTCGCCTGCATATACATATGATATATGCATATTGCATACACAAGAATATACTTAAGTCACTCATACGCAACGCCAACCCGCATCTAAACGCATTTATCGCCAACCAAATAGTTAGGCGACTTAGTATATAGCGATTTCTAAAGGGGGGTTAAAGTCTTCACACAAGCAATAATAGAGTAACTGCAAAAATAACAACAACGCCAATATGGTGTTTTTGGCTTTTTACGCCAACCACGCTCATTCGCGCTGAGGTCGCTATTGTGGTGGCAAGAAACTGAAGTGGATCAGGTCAGCAGCCGCGATGACTGCCTGTGGCACAATATTTTTGCTTATGCGACTTATATGAAACACATGTGCATACATCGTGTTGGTGGTGCGCATTTGGGAAAGACTCTTTGTTATTGCTTTTAATATGTGACAATGGCAGTAGAGTCTTCCATTCAAAAAACAATCTTCCAACTAACAGACTCTGTATATGATTTTATATAATTTGTGCATTTGCGAACGTTTCTCCTCATATGTGCTGTTATTTGCCCGAGTATAATGTCACTTTCATACTTTAGTGCTTACATGCAGAGCACTCTTACTTAGGCTAAGCACATTTCAGTTGCCAAACAGTACAAGTCAGCATATATGCATCATAAATGCGTTAAATTTCGTTATGAGAATTTGCGACTACAGCTCTGTTTACTGCCATTAATCTCTAAAATGTGTTTATAAGCTTGAATTCTAACATAAGACTTAACTAACATATTTTAGTTGGAATTAAGTTATTGTCATTCTTTTTTTTTTGATATTTATATATATCTAAACTCGATATAAGGCAACTGTTAGATGGCATTTCAAGCTACTTACGTACGGCTGCAAACGAAACTATGGATTTTCAGAAAATGAAAAAGAACATCTAGTACAAAGAGGAGTGCAATGTCGTAGACGAGAGAAAACAGACTGCTTACATCGCAACGTTACGACCACAACACGTGCGGGATGGGATAGATACGGAGAGTTGAAGAGGGAAACGAGAAGCATTTGCAGAGTGGAAAAGAGAGAGGCCGAAATACGCAGAATTTTTTTAAACGGAACATACACGTACTCTTGTAGCACCTCCCGAGGTGATCTACTGATGCTTTAGTGCCCAGAGAATACTAAAATTTTGGAGGGAATATTTCCTCAGTCTGCTAAATGACAGTAAAAGCATAACTGGGGATGGTGAACCTGATTCCCCAACCGGTGACGATGGAGCGGACGTTCCATTGCCCGACCGTAAAGAAGTTCGAATAGCAATCAGCTGTCTAAAGAACGACAAATTGAAGAACTGATAAGGAGAATGCATCAGTTTCTTTGTAGAATATTAAGAAAAGCCCACCGTCAACAAACTGATTGGACATTTTCAGTGTGGCTTTGGGCCTGGGAAATTAACATCTGACCAGATATTCATTATGCCCTTCATCTTGGAAAAGACCTGTGAAAAGACGATGGACACACACCACCTCTTTTTTGATTTCCAGTTTGCTTTTGACAGCACGCAGAGCTAATACGGCTGTATAAACTGACGTTGAGCAATACCAAAAGCTCTAGAGGCATTATAGGTCTGAGAGTATTCGACGCAGCACTGAGAGCAATACCTCTATTCCGTTGGTAGAGGTAGAGAAGGACCTGTCTATACTTGGAATCTCCAATTGGCGCCAAACAGCTAAAAGTAAGAGCGACTGGCGCGCTGTTGTATTGTAAGCTGTTCTATTCCAATAAAGGAGAAGAAACTGATAATCCTCAAAAATTGATAACTGAAAAAGTTAATTTATCATTTTTCTTGCATATTACGATGGTGTTTACCTTTAAAAACATCATAATATAGTATATTTTTTGATTTATATCTTAACTATTTTTCAAAGCGTACCTACCATCCAAAAATTTTGACTAAAAGTCAGCTTATTATAAAACCACCAATATTTTAATTTCTGTTTTTTCATACAATGTTTAGATTTGTTTCCTACAAAGAAGGCCGGAGTCCCGACAGTGGAGGAGCTTTAAATATTTAATCTTTTCTCCTTCTTTTCTTCTTATACCCTGAACAGTAAAAACCCCACTTAGCCTGGTAAATTATTAGCAAAATGTATACCAAATAATCAGCATTTATTTAAAAGTCGTATACGTGTTATGCCAACTCTAACGACAATTTAGCTTATTAATTCATAACTGACCTTGCTAATTTGAAATTCACGAAAAAATATTATCATAAATATTCATGCACACAACAATGTATACGCAAATTGCATATAATATTAGGAAACAGATAAAAAGCTTTAGAAACACACACACAAATACTTTAACGCATATGTTTAATAATTTCGAATAGACTAAAATTCCTGGGTTAAGCTAACTTCGAAAGTATGAACATTAGGCTTTCATAATTTTTTGGCCGCACTCATGCAGAAACAAGTACGGACAGACAAATGCGTACACAACGTAAATGCACACCTGATGATTAGGTCAACTCAAGCCTCAGTTATAATCCGACAGGGCAATTCATACTATATGTGAATGCGGAAATGCAACAAGTTATTAAATTACAATAACAACAAATACAAGAGAAGCTGTAAACTGTGTTAATGTAATAACAATTACACTGGTAATGGCGACTGACACACAAGCCATTGACTTTGAAATGTGGCGACAGTGGCTTAATAGCGGTTATAACTAACTGGTAGTAATGACATTACTCACGTATAAATCTATATACATTCACTCACTCACTTACTGCCTGTCGGTCGCAGGTATAGTCGAAGAGCCAGTAGTAGAGGAAGTAGCGGAAATGTCAAACCACCAGCAGCCTCGGTGGTTTACAGCAATATCATAACTATATATGTATAAATATACTTGTATGTATGTACTCCAAGTAATATTTATACCCTAACAGAACTTATTGAATCTAGCGCCATCTGAGTGAGAATTTTATGACATTTCAATGATTGGTAGTGAAGTTATTGCGTTTTAAGTGTCAGTATGTTTGTGTTATCGGTGCGAAAATGAGCTTCGAACAAAGAGCTAACATTGAATTTTGTTTTAAAATTGATAAAATTTTACCGAAACGTTTCAATCTATACACTTTTGTATGCGTTTGAACTAATTGTCGAAGCACTTTTGCCACTCTGATTAATACATCTCCAAAACATGTCTTTTGAACGCATCAACCGCCTATGTATAGTAGGTGTCGATAAACGTTGAGCTTTTAGTTTATTCCCTCGGTCAGGGATGAAAAGAAGCCATTCGCTGCCAAGTCAGGAGTACACATCAAATCGATGTTTTGAGTGCTCAAAAAAGCAATTGTTTCAGTCGATGTGTCAGAGCCAACACTGTCGCGGTGAAGAGTGATCCATCTTCGACGGTTGGTTTTCCTGATTTCTTGAAAAACAACTAGCAAATAAATAAATATCACTCAGAATTTAGGGTTTTGTTTAAGTCTAGAGGTATGCTTGCGACATGTCCATTTTTTCTAAAAGCAGGCAATCATTGTCTTGGAAGTGCTTCGTGCGTGAAGAACTTTTGTTGGACTCGGCTTATAATGAAACACCCATGCAGTCGACAAATCTTTACTTTCGAATTCATACACGTAAATCTACAGATGTCACGATGACAATCGCATAACCCTTTTTTCAGCAATTTCCGAATTGTGTAGAATCCAACATAAACAAATTGAATATATGCCAGTCACACTAATGCCCATAATTGTCTGAATCTCGTGATAGTTCACATGACGATCTGTCAATATCAAATTGCGCACAACATTAATAGTTTACGGAATAACAACTGATTTTGGTTGACCTTTCCGAAATTCGTTTTAGAGTAATCTAAGACCTCGATGAAATTCACCATACCATCGAGAAACACTGGTCCTTGATCGAGCTTCATTGTCAAAAATTTAATTAAGTTCACCTATGCACTATTGATGAGTTTACCGACAGTTAATGAAAAGCTTTTGATGCATTGTCAGTTCAGTTGTCGTTGATCTAGAAAGAGAATCACGTTTTAAGTTACTGTGTAAACAAGTCCCAAAATGTCGCTCAGCTAATATAGTATATGAGAAAGTCGAAAGCATTTGTACAGATATACCGCAATATAAAGTGGCTATAAATGTCGATGATTTACTAGAACGTGGTTCGATAGGAAAAGTGAACAAAAACTAGTGCATCAGTTTTCTCTGTATTTGAAATATCGCTCTGAAATTTTGTACACATTCTCCCCTCTCTAAGAACTTGCTCATTTGTCGGAATCGCCGATATCGATCCACTGTAGCTTACAGCTGTCATACAAACTGAACGATCGGAATAAAGTGATTGTGTGGGAACTCTTATTTGTGTAGGGTATTATTGCTTCGGTAGAACCGAAATTAAAGTACTTGATTGTTATTTTTGCTAATGAGGATTGCAAGTCGACACATAACAAGGCTAAAAGCCGCACATTTTTGTACTCTTTGAAATTTATTTGACAATGTTTAGACAATTGTTTTTGTTGGTGTTGTATATCGTTATCAAAGTTGAATTGGCTGAGCAGCCTTCGACAATTCATAAACTTTTTGAAGGGCGAAATAAAATGCAAAGAAATCAATAAAACACCATTGAATACCAACAATTTTTTCTGCACTTTTCCTTTCAATTCAAAATTGAATTGTATTGACATTCGAAGGCCAAAAATCATCAAAAACGACAAAAAATTCGGCAAATACTTATGTTGGAACGTGTGTATATGCAACTATAAAATACTAAAAAATATCGATTGGTATGTCACAATTGGCGAATGTCGTTCCTGTTGTTGTTACATTATTTTATTTACCTTATGCGTTCATTCGCAAGTAAAAAATACGCAAACGAAGTCAATTGCTGGCAATAGCGTTTTGCAAACACAAGAATTCAGAGATGATGTAACACACACACACACTCGGAAAGTCGACATTCGTGCTGTTATAATAAATATTCTTACACCCACGCACATATTTGCTTTCGTCGATTCCGTGCCGATAATTTTGATGTTAAAGTGCGGCCACGCTCTGGGAGGCCAATTGTGGAAAGCATTTATTAAATAATAAATTGAACAAGAGCTAAGCATTGCATAAGAATTCTTTAGGAACTATTTAAATAAGGCTTTGTATAAGAGGAAGCCCGATCTTTAGATGTCACAAGATTTAACGCAAAAGAACCTCAAACATCAAATTTCCAACTTCCAATCGCTGCTGAATCGTAACAAAGTCGTATCATCCGCTTCAGATACTTGTGGAGAAAAGTTGGTGAAGCTCTTTATTGGACCTGTATTTCAACAATTTTACTGAAGAAGTAAATAAACGCCCATAAGTATATTTGAACACTTTTTGTGTTCAATTAAGTCAAAACACTTCGCAACCGGCTCGCCAGAAGTTCCCGTTGTAAAGTGCATTCTTATTCTCGACCTAATATTAAGTTATTGGTATGGTCCCTGTTTATGGCAAATGATAGAACTGGTGAAAATTTACATGTTTTCGAACAAAACAGTAAATGTTTGACTTAACTGGGATAATTCTAACTATCTTAAAAAAACCTTCACCTTAGTGCACAAATTATGAATCTCTTTCAATAGATCATAAATAAGAATAAGAAAAAACGTTAAGTTCGACTATTTTGAAGCCCTTCACCGGTCAATTTGTAGACCCTGCATTGTAGATCCTATAAATTATATATGTATATATAAATGGTCAGCGTGGGTGGTCGATTGAACCATGTCCGTCTGTTTCTCCATTAGTCCGTCCGTCTTTGTCTATACGAACTAGCTCCTCAGTTTTTGACTTATAAAGCTGAAATTCTGCACACACCCTCTTCTCGCCAAGAAACTATTAATTTCTCGGAACCACCGATAACGCAAACTCAAAATCAAGTTCTTGTGTGGAAGACTTTTTTTTGCTTAGATGATTGTCTAAAGCAACGAAATAAAACAATCACCGAAGAAATGTTCAAATCAAGTCCTTATGGAATACATCTGTCGTTCCGACAATTCTTCCATAAATTGTTTGCAACTAACGCTTGTCTTATTAGTTATTAGCTCTTTATGATTTTGTTGCGCACTTTAGTATGAAAAGTAGGAATAATCTGGCATTGTACAAATTCGTAAAATGCTTACAGTGCAGCTTAGTACGTCGATATGTGTAACATATGTCATTGTTATTTAGGATCACTGGACCCTTGTGCAGCTTTTGTCTTGTTGTTTTGTTTCGAATTCATTGTTGTCGTTAGTCACTACCTCACTGCTATTTTTTCTCATCTTTAGGTGTTGTGATATTTTCATAAAACATGAATGAAACGCATTAAAGTGGAAGACAATAGAATATAAACTTTATCCTTTTACATTTCATTACTGCAGCAGAGATCCTCATCGTTTTACGCATGTTAAAGGTGAATGCATTTTGCTGTTTATTTCGATGATAGCGATGCTTTATTGTGCTTACTGCTATGGAATTCGTCTTAATATTTCATGAATTCTGCTTATACAAACCCTTTGTGCATCACGATAGAGACTTTCCAACCTTGACGTTTTAATCCATGTTGAAATAAACTCCTATTCCTAACTGTTATTAGAGGTGATAGCTATTAGGACAAAGCGGGATATACTATACGTAAAGTAGAGATCGTCCGCTGCCTAGCCTACGACATGAACCAACCGATTCATCTGTCATTAGAAGTCGTTAGCAAGTATGGTTACTGAATGACAAGGCCATGTCGCTGGAGGGATTATAGGCATTCAAGCCTTTGAGGGATTCAATGCAACCCAAAGCCTCTTTGAGATCATGTTCGTCTATCTTTCAGCTTTTGAGGTATTAATCAGAAGTTTTTGACACATCGTTTCCTTCTCCGGAAGCTGCATTGCTATCGGAGTGATATGGCATGTAGTTGGCATACAAAGTGAATATTCGGAATTAAGTCATCGTATTTCAAAAGATGTCTTCAAGAAATTTGGCTGGCTATAGCTTAAAAACAATTACTTTCGCAAGTTTGAAACCTTCATAATCCGTCGTATCAATCTATGTAATCATTAGCCTTCAATATCTATATTTGTTGAAAATTGAAAATGAGAGGAAAATTTCAGCTTAATTGTAGCTACGTAAATGCATTAAAAACCGGTTCAATAGGCAAACAGAAACACACTTGCGCTAAGATTAACCGCCGAATGTCCACTATCCATAATAGGATTATAAGCTTTACAAATACCGCAAACACTTCTAACCAACAGTGCACACACCAAATGGAACTCAAAAAAAAATATTCAAAAACTCGAAAAGCGAAGAAGAATGAAAGACACTGTATAGGCAAGTGCAAAAGTGGCAATGTGGCAGGAATGTGACAACGACTGCCGACGGCTGTAATAAACGTAAGGTCAATGATATCCGCTTGTAGGCTTCCATTCATTCATTCACATCGCTTTGGAAAATCCCTCAAGAGATCACCGCGATAAATCTTCAAGTGAAATTTATATTATCTAAACATAGATACACCCATAGTACTAGAGAGTTATTTTATAGCGTATATTAAGTGAAACATTTCGTCATATTTTTCTTGCAAATATACAGATTTTTTGTGATGCGAGTGTTTATCTGGCGACTTGCTTTGCTGCTTTTGATTGGGCAGAGGCTGTTGTGGCCGTAAAAGTGGCTTCATGGGTCAGTAGTATTATTGTTTTAATGGTTGTTTTGTGTCACCGAGTTTGCGGCCAATGATTTATACTTCTTTTTACATTCTTGAAATTTCTTGCTGCCATTTTCCTTTTAGTAAGGCTACTTAACGCTTGCACTCTGGTTTATTATATTCTTGCAACCAGTTGCTACAGAATATTATAGTTTTGTTCACCTGACGGTTGTACGTATCACCAAACAATCGCAGTAAAAAGGGGCACCTGTGGGAACAATTTGTTGAAAAAGTGGGCGTGGCTCCGTCCTCTAACAAGTTTAAAGTACATATCTCCTAAACTACTTAAGCTACAACAATCAAGTTTGCTGAGTACAAATCTTATAAGAATTTCTACCGACAGTGACAAAATGGAGGAAATGGGAGGATAACCCCGCTCACTCTCCATATAAAGGTACTGTAAAAAACTACTACTGCTAATAACTAAATACGCCAGAGACATTAAATTTTACTACCGAGAGGGTATGAGAAAGCTTAATGGGAGCCGTTGTGAAAATTGGACAATGGGCGTGACTCCGCCCACTTTTTACTGAAATTGGTTGAATCGAACTAATACTTCTATTAGCCCCCATATATTTGTAAAATACCTTACATAAAGATTTCAGAACTTTTGGGTGACTTTGTACCGTATATATGTATCGGTCATTATGTGGGTTATGCCAGTGAAAATAAGATAGCCTGTTTTATTTATAACAGTGTATTTTTGTGCTTAAAATAGATAAACGTGAGTTAAAACTTGGCCTGGCCCCTATATAACTAATATCAGGATTTTTGAAAATCCGGCTGACTTTATTCTACATGATTGGTTTTGCAACTTAAAGTATTTCCCTGGCTTTGATTCTTGCAAGTTCCACCCGAACTTAGCCTTTTCTTACTTCTTTTATAATTCAGTCTTGTAGTAAGCAAATAAAAGTTTTGATTTGCAGTAATTGTAAAAAAAATTGGTATTTTTGGCGGATTGGTATTTTAATGCAATAGGTGTGACATAACCGATGTGAAAATAAGCGAAATCGGATTTTTATTTGCAGGTTGCAGAAGCGAATTGAAGAGTCTATTTTATCGTGAAGACAGGTATTTGAGTCCCACAAGGGAATGACGTGAAGTCGTCGAAAACATGGTTGCCTCATGCATGTCGTGCATTGAACTCTGTTAATAACGATAGCGTCACAAAAAACCCCGATTAGAGGTTGCGAAAAAGACGATTGACTACATCGCTGAAATCAGAAAGCGTTGGCATGCTTGTATTGGCTTAGGAACCTATTGTGAAGGTGATAATAAAGATTTGTTTTATTACTCCTTTGAGTAGATGGGTTTCCCGTCATCAAAAAATTGATTTTGTTATTAATGTTTGTAATAGTTTCTGATATGCAGCCATGAAAAGTTCCGTGTTATCAAAACTGTGTTTTCGAATTCGGTTGTTCAGATTTATCGTGAACTACTTAATCAATCTTAATGAAATTTTACACAGGACTTCGAGCTGTAATTTACATAGGCTGCTATATACATTTCTGGACTAGGCAACACTAAGTGTTGCCAGGTGCAATCTGACATTTCCCTTGGAAAGTTTGACATTTTTTAGCATAACATCACTCAGAACGTTTTGTCATTTAATCGTGAATTGTTTTATTTACAGGGAATTAAAAAATTCATCATGGCCAAAAAATGGAATTAACTCGTGAACATTTTCGTGCGATCATTTTTCACAACTTTCGACGTGGATTATCACGACAAGAGTGCATCGATGAACTAAAATCTTTGTATGGCTATGAAGCACCATCCTATAGCACTGTGAAAAACTGTTACAACGAATTCAATCGTGGCCGACGCTTGCTCAAAGACGAATTCCGTGAAGGTCGTCCAAAAACAGCCGTTGTGCCAGAAAACATCGATGCCGCACGTGAACTGATAATGCAAGACCGTCATGTAACATAGCTTCAGATAGAGGCATGCCTATGCATTTCTCCCACCAGCATACATTCGATATTGCATGAACACCTGGCCGTAAAAAAGGTTTGTTCTCGTTGGATCCCGCACAATTTGACAATCGCTCAAAAAAAGGCTCGTGTGGATTGGTGTAAAGAAATGCTGAAAAAATACAATCGCGGTGCTTCAAAAGACGTTAGTGATATCGTCACAGGTGACGAATCATGGATCTATGCCTATGAGCCCGAAACAAAACAGCAATTGACCGTGCGGGTCTTCCAAGACGAGCCAAATCCAATGAAAAAAAAAACAAAAAAAACCATTTTCATTATTAGGCCAGAAATATACATATATAGCAGCCCTCGTATAAGGTGTTGAAACAAAACAAAAAATTTCCAAAATTTGCATTTTTTGTGAAAACGTCGGCCATTAATACAATTTTTATTATTCTTTCTTCATTTACTATGTAGTTTATGATTCTTACTAAAGCACGTATTTTCTTCTTTTTATTTCAGATGATCCTGTAAGAAGTTCTACTGTCAACGCGGAGGTACTGTTTTTGTACAAACAGAAATTTAATTTAAAATTTTTTGATTTCCTCACGTAATATAGAATTTTCAAGTTTGCGTTGTTTTTGGAAAAGTATGTATTTGCATATAAATTAAGATAATAATTTTTTTCACTTTCACAATTTTCACTTTTTTCAATAATTTTTACTACTTGTTTTAACCATTTTTATTAATTTTTCCACATCTTTTTGAACTTTCTTGCTTTTTCCACATTTTCAATTTAATTTTTATTTTCTTCGAACTTTAAGTTTTTAAAAGTTATTTTTCACAATCTGTTCACACAAACTTACACTCACATATGAGACGGAAGCAACACGTGTGAAAAGCGTATACTCGTATATGCATAGCCGAACTACGCGATAGCCGACGCATCCGCATAGAGACATTTCCGCAAAATAAAATACTTTCCGGTTTAACAAAAAATACGCGACTGCAAATTCGAGTTAAAGCCACGCCGCGGACGGCACAAAGGACGTGAGAAAACTGAAAGTATATTTTATGGTAAGTGAGAGGCGAGAATGATAAAAGTGAAAGCAAGGGCGACACTTTCACTTCAGCTACTCCTTTCTCATAGACGCACCCCCTTTCGGCCACACGCGGCTTTTAAAGGCGGTTTTTGTGTATTGGCAAATATTAACGGGACTTTTTGTCCCCAAGCAGTCGTTTCGCATTTGCCATTAATCGCTTTACGAAAGCGGCAAGGCAAAAACAATAGAAATATGTTGATTAAATATAGTATGAAACAACAACGTGAAACTTAAGGACAGACAATTGCAAGAGCAAAACAACAAGCAATTAGAAAAAAGTATGCACACACTGTAATTAAAACAAAAACAATAATGCTGGTATAAACACACATACATACAAATACTTATATATGTCTATACATATATCCAGCTCAGTCAGCAACAATGTTTAGTGTTGCCATTGCTCTGGAATACTTTTAATTGCTGTTGTTGTAAATAAATGGCAGCCTTGCCGATCCTCTGACTTTGCTAGCCTGTCAGCATTGTCTATTTAATTGTTTGTTGTTGTCATTTGGGTGGAGTGGCTGAATGTCGTTAAACCAACTGCGGCCGTGTGCCTTTACTTGCGCGTGTTTGTTTATGGGTCTGTGTGAGTGTGAGTGTTTGTCGCTATTTACCATGTGGTAGACCATAATAACCGGCGTGCAAACTAATAAATTGCAGAGGACCGAACGTAAAGTAATGCGACAAACAAAATTGAGCAGAAACGTGCAAGAGAAGAGCATGGGATGACACGAGTAGAAAGGTCACCAACGCTATGGCTGTAAAAAAATGTGGGTGGCGATGGAGGAGTGAGCAGACAATGAACGCCGAAGAAGACATATTGAGTTAATGGATGCGGTCAGCAGAGGAGCTTTTCTACTCACACCTTCAGTTGATGGATTAGTTTCGTAAAATGCACCCACAGGAGGGTAATTCTGATGAAAATGAGTAAAAAGTTATACAAAAGACATTTTCGTGTAACTTTTACAGACATATGCCAACACTTTAAAAGAAAATAATATTTTTGTATATTTCGCAAGGTAGTACGGGAAGAGAAATTATATACAAAGGGTTGCAGCTTGCTTTTTTGAGTTTTTTCATACAGAAAATTTTTTTGGTTATCCAAACCAGTTTTTATGGGCGAAGTGACGTCATGGCAAAACGAAGGCATGCCTGGGTATTCTTGTTCGTAATATTCACGGGTCCGCAATTCGGAATATCTTTTCATCAGAAATTCTTTTCATGGTGGCGACAGCGGTCGGTTTCACAAGTGAATACATGTACATTTTGTTCGGAAATTTAAATTTTTATACTCTTGCAACCAGTTGCTACAGAGTATTATAGTTAACGTAGTTTTGGTGTAGTCATGGTAAACGTTTTTTCTTGTTTTGAACTAAAAATTTGATAAAAACTCTCAATAACTTAATAAAAGACACGCAATAAAAATGATTTTGAGCAATTTTACTTTTTTTCCTTTCTTCGTTACATATAATTTCGTTACAATAAGAATGTTCTGGCTTAGCTAATTATGTTTGACCCTTGACGATAATCTTAAGCCTTTCCTCCATCATTAATAATGTGGATATTGTTACAGCATATGGTATATTAGCTTTTTCTGACCCAATTATTTTTATGATCTATCAATGTTTATTTAATTTAAATATTTTAATAATTTTAAGGAAATATTCCAGATAGACCTGTCAGAAAAAAGTTTGATTTTCGGGTCACCCTGACCATACGTCTCGGCCATTGGTTTTATGAATTAACAGAAGATATTTATTAGAAAGCGGTGTCTACGCCAGTAAAGAAAAAGAAGATTCATTAGAAATAATTAATGATTTTTCGCAGAAGTTTGTATTGCTTTTTACCTCTACTGACTTATTATATGGACTTTACTTTTGCCTCACGCGTATGATAAACCATGTCTAGTCTTTAAGGATCAAGTGATTTATTTCATTAATATATCGTTCTTGAAAGAAAATTATTAAAATTTGCGAAGTGACTGACTTATTTATAATACAAAAACCGAAATTAATTTCATAAAAGCCAAACACCACGAAGCAAAGAGCCTAAACATAGAAGCCAGTGCTGTTAAATGTCATGTGCCTCCGAACAATGAGAAGGTGACCACTAAGTGCCTTGTCTTTATTCTTTAATTGACAAGATTAGACTCAAACGCCTGTTTTGCATGCAAATTGTGGGTACATATTAGCACTAATAGAAGCGTTTTACTTTACTACCTGCGCTGTCTTCGGTGTTTGACTGGATTGCCAGTTTGCTGCTATCAATTTTATTTGACTGCTTCCAGTCTACTTTTTTATTTTTCCTATATTTGTTGCGTGCAAAATATCTGCCACGCGTACTTGAAGCAATTAAGAAGCAATATAACTTTTCATACAATGGTCGGCAAGGCGGCATAAGGACTCTAAAGAACATAAGTAGAGTAACTGTTCATTTTTATTTTTTGCATCTTCTGTTTTCAATGTCACCGCAAAGAGTATGATGACCTTCGTATGCGTGTCTTTAGTCATCTAATTCGACCCTGAATAGAGTCGCACATCTCATTGTATTCTATGCGATCATTGCACGAGGAGGTCTTTTAGAGAGTTCTATGTTAATTACTTTCGTTTTATATAATAAATGAAATGAAATTTTTCTGCGACTAAATTGCTTGCGCGTTCTCTCTGCATTGGCGTAATGGAATTTGCAATTAACTTCGCCAATTGGGTTCGAAGGAGAAACATGTTTAGGAGTTGTTTCAAGAAATGTGTTTTGTTTCCTACGACTTTATATTGAAGATCCAAGGGTGTCTACTTATTCTTGAGAAAGATATATAGTATATTACAGGATATAGTTACCATACAAAGGGATAAGTATGTATATCTCATAAAAACTATCAATATTGTTGCGCTAATAAATTATTTTATTATATTTAAATTTATTTATGACTATACAAGTATTTTAATTTCGTATTTATTATATGTATGTATATAAATATGCAAGTATGTCGAATGAAAAGCCACAAAGTGTAGTTGTATAAAAGGATTCAATTCCACTTGGATTTTAACGTCACTGGTATCCAATCTTCTCTCCAGGCGCACGCTGATGTGTCAATTTATAGCCACTTTTCTCCACTAACTTTTATCTGTTCAACTGCAGCGACTATTTTATTTCATTTTGATTCTATTTTCATTTCTGCTAAATGAAATTTTAACTCTCAGTTTCATATGCGGTTAGAATTTATAGCGCTTTTGGGGTAATACTAGTTTTAATTTTATAGGTTAACTAAAGTTTTAGTTTTCTATTTGAGAAATAATATATTAGCTTAAAAACGTAACAGCTAAACAATTATCTGCCAACACAATAATTATCATATGAAATCCAACTGCACTGCCCGTTTTTGTGTTGGCAAGTTGGTTTGTAGAGAGTTGTAGAGATGTTGTTTTAGGAAAACTTCCAGAGAAGAAGTTGAAATGAACTAAAGTCATTTGAGATTCATGAAAGTCTTGAGAAGAGGTTGGAAAGAAGACTAAAGTCATTTGAGATTTAAGACCATGACCATTTATACGTAAAGTACGAAATTTGAGAATACTGAAATATAAAGCTAAATAGGATGATTGAGGCCACTAATAATTCCACTTGAAGAACCTGGGACACCTGTTCGTTGTAATGCCCGGTACTCTTAGTACCAATTCGGCGGGTTTGTAAATAGTATGGCAAGCGAAATGCTCAAATTTTAATCTGGCGAAAGTTGTAAAGAGGAGAAGGAAGTTTCTAGAGAATATTTCTTTGACAAGTTGTGGCTTCCAAAATCTTTAGCCTCACCGCATGAGTACTAATGGCACAGTATCCAGTTAGGACACCCATCAGTTGAATTGACCTTTTACTTACCACTTTAAGTCAGAAGGCTTTTCAAACTAAACAAGGCTTTACAATTTTTAACGATGACCAGACAACCCGACAAGTTTAATATGAAAGTAGCTTCAGGCTCTGCTAGTGAGGTCATACACTTCTTGAATAGCACTGAGCTCAATGTCAGTGTGGTCAAGGCTTGTATAGCAGCTTTACTATCGGAATGGATTCAAAGTTCCCTAAAAAAGCCGCACTTCGGTGGAGTACATCTGCTGATGGTTGCCACTTCTGCTTAAAAGACACTACAGTATATGACAGTATAAAACCCCCGTCAAACGTTCCCCTTGAGTTTCGATGCATATGGGAAAAAGCTCACTGCGCCACTAAATATATAAATAAAACATATTTATACTAATAGTACGTATGTACGTTAACATATGGAGTAGAAACTGCACATTTTATAATTGGATTTTTTACTTTCTCAAAGCTCTGTGCTTAAGGATTCGAAAATTGAGTTTCCGACTTTGCAAAATCAATTTTCATAAGTACTTATAAATATATATGTATTGGAGTGTACACAAGATGAGAAAGCATATTCTTATATATACTTGTATACGTACTCATATGTATATCCATTTAAAAAACCATATGTTGTTAATTTTAATATCATACTAAACTCATATCCAAGTAGAAGTGCAGAGTAATAGAACTGCAAAAACAGTCTAACACTTTTAATTTATTTAAGTTGCTAATTAAATTCTAAACCATTTGAAGTATAAGTTAAAATGTTATGCATATTCATATTCGTCTAATTTATTATCTATGATGACGTAGAAGAAAGGGTGCTACTAATAGCTTGCAAGTGAAGAATACGGATAAAAGGGAAGATGTTAAAGAATGTAGCCGAAGAAGCTCATGACGGAAACAAAAATGGAACGAGGAAGAACATCAAAGAGTTGGCTTCAAAGTATTCTCGAGAATGACGAACGCTTTCAATTGCAAAGGAGTTTCTATATAATCTACAGTTATTTAAAGTATTTCAACCATTTACACATCATTGCGGGCAGTGTTGGAAACCGACACGAAAGAAAAAACCAAAACTGCGAACATAAAGATTATTTTATAAGGCATACAATACATATGGAAATACATAAGGACAATCATACTTATACACACGACGAGCAAGTAGTAGAAAGACCAAAACGAAAACAGTTTGCAATTTGAGGTCAAGTACTGAAAATTTTTTGAGAGCCAATTAAACTATAGCAATTTCAATGTGCAGCCGCTGGAGCATTCAGACGACAACTGCAACCACCAACAACTCAGACTATGTGACGCTATTAAATGCTTGGTTTAAATCATAATTTCCGCAACATTCATCTGTTAGCACTGGCATGAATGTATGTCTGCCATTTACATTGCTCCTATTTAATTTCCTTCTTTCTTAAATTTCTTCCTTACAGCCACTTGTGGCTGCTCATTTAGCAGCAGCATCCTTAAGATAGAGCAGGTCGCCACTATTCTTCATAGTTTTGTCAACTCGTTTGTACTTCATTTTCTCACACGTATGTTTGTGAGTATGCTTAATAATTTCAATGCAAATACATTCTTCTAATCTTAAGCTCTTATAAATGTTTGTTTTACGGTAGGCCGCCCTTTAATAGTTTTTAAGTGAGTTTCGTGAAAATTATTTTTACAAAGTAGGACTACGCAACTTTAAGTTCTAGAAATGAGGCAATCTTCTTTCTTTAATGAGAAAATGGGTTTGAGTGAACATAGTGGCATAGCTAGAGATAAACGGCCTCAATTTGTTTTATACTCTTTCATTTTGCAAGGGAAGGAAGTACTTTCAGGTACATAAAGCCTGTTAGTTATATAGGGCTTAGGGCAATTTTTTACCCGAATTTATTCTATATAACCTCAAATAAGCACGTTCTCTCAATTTTATTAAGATAACTCACATATTAGCCGGAATATCCAATATAATGTGACCCGTATATCAGTGCTAAGGAAGTATTTACAAGATTCAACCCATTCTCTCCGCATTTCAGTTATATGTCTCACACAATCAAATCCGAAAAAATCAGATGGAATTTAAAAATGTGTTATAGAAGACTTAGCTGTAGTCTGGTTCGCCCTTTTTCTTACTGTGAAATAAAAATACCAGAAGAATTCCAAATGCTCAATTTAGTTTAAAATAGGTCGGGAGGGTCTAGAGATAAAATGTTGACCTCCTTTCCACGAAAGTCCTATCATATCATCTTGGGGGTAAAACGTAATATCTCTGGCGTATTTAGTCATTGATTTATCGCACTTTTCACTCGGATTTCAACTCGCCTCGTCATCCTAGCTTTTATATCTATATATATATATATATATATTGTCCAATATCTATTTCGCTTAGTTTTAGGTGATATAGTGTATACTATACAACCGTTAAGTGAATAAAACTATTATACTCTGTACCAATATGTGACAAGAGACAAGTTAGAAAGCCTGTTAACTTCGGCTGTACCGAAGCTATAATACCATTCGGAGAAATATTCCTTATACCATAAGAATTGTCCTAGATAATAATCCATATTAAATTGTGTGAATATATCGTCGCAATTAAAATATACTTAAATTCAATCGGTCAGTTTTTATGACAGCTATATCCTATAATGGTCCTGTTCAGAATATAAATAAAACAAAAAAATGAATATCAAATCGAGAAAGAACAGAAATATGGTTGGCTGAAGCGAAGTTAAGTCCGAAGAATATAAATATAACTGATAAGATTTAAATTCCTTTAAATTCCTCTGAATTATCATCAATCGTCATCAATCGATGAGTCAATTAACCCCTAAAAGTAAATTAAAGAAGTGGTTTATAAGCTAACCTTTCATCTTCCCAATAACTCACACGTGTCCCCTAATTACACCTGTGGAAATTTTCGATAGCAAACATCGGTCGCAACAAAACAAATTGGTAGAACGTGCGCCTTGACAAATTCACTCGCCATGGCAACAACAGCCTGAAGACATCAATTCGCAACACTCTTCGAGTTAATGAACATTTCTCAGAAGCATTTAATCTTCATTTGGAAGCTGACATTTATTATTTCTTGCCATTGGTCTACGCTGTTCGACTAAAGACTTACAATTTCATTGAAATCTTTGTCAACGCAGGTAAGGCAAATGTTATTTCGCAACTATAAATAAATTAAACATTTATAAATTATCATTCATGTTATGAGCAAATGCGGGCGGAAATGAAGGGTGTGTCCACTTCAATATTATTGGCTATTATCGGCTGACACTGGAGTGCGGTTGCGCACACACATACTTACCTTCGCAGTAGTGGCGAACAATTTACTGAGGTCAATTACACTGTTAATCGTATTTCAATTAAACGTTGAACATAACAGTAAATACTATTAAGGTCAATAGTCAGTGGATGACAACATTTATAAAATACGAGTCCGCCTTGTCACGCTTAGTGCTATCCACTCATATGTCTACATATGTGTAGTCGAGACATTTGCGTATGTGTTTGTTGTTCACTCAGCAAGGGCGAGAAAAGTGGAGATTTAGAGACCAACCGAGTAATGGTATCTAGCACTGGCTTTAAGTGAAGCGGAAGGTTTATTTCACTACCTTTTTTGTTTAAATGGTAGTACTATTCCAGAAAAGTTGACAGCGACACTGAAACTATGAAAACCTCTCATTTGTTTAACATACACTGATAAGGACTTTGCTACTTTAATTGCGTTGAAGACCATAAAAACTTACTTGAGTATTTTTACTGCAAAATGCATGCACAAATCAAAGTAAATGTGGATTCGGAGAACGCTTATGAGTAAACACAGTAATAAATGTTATATATAGTAGAGACCATATGTTCCATCTAGGAACTACGGGAAAAAAGATATATATAGAGGGGATTGCATGCGTTAAACTTCTGTACATAAACATTTTTCCAAGGCGCAGATGTTTATGTGGTGATCTCCACTCTACACCGATCAAAATAAGGCATCATAATTACTTAATTGTTAATTACTTATTCGTACTCTACTTTTTAAGTTTCCCATTCCATGGAATTTCTCCGAAAACTTAAGCATGTAAAAGACTGTTCATCAAAAACCAACGAATTATTCGAATGTGTCTTTAAATCGCTATCTCCCATGTATCCCCTAGTACCGCATCACCAACAAATATACTACTTCTACTTATTCGTAAACCAATGAAGGCGAGTACGTACATTATAGCGGGTCTACAAGAATGTTTTTCTAAAATAGCCCATATGCAGGAAATATTCTACGGAACATTCTGAACAATTTTGCTTAAAACTAAGAGTTTAGAACCGGTTCCGCACCAGCGACTTTTTTGATGAAGTCTACTTTTTTGGGATTATAAAAATTTCTTCGTCAGTGAAATTCAATACATATATGCATTATAATATTCTATTAATAATTTATCGAGTGGTTAGATTGGATAAATATATCATATATCCCCCATATAACCGATTATTCTTTAGAGACACATTAGTTGTACTCGAAGCCCAGTACAATAAAAGCGTGGAGTTAAAGGCACAGGATTTTGAAAGAAACTTTTCTATACATATGATATATATTTCTTTAAATATGACTTGAGTCGATTGCAGTGAAAGAAAGAGATTCGCAGAAGTTTCATGTATTATTCCGATTAAGATCATTAAGAAGTGTATGAAAATGGTTTCGGTAACATTAATTCATGATTACGAAGAAATAACGTCAACTTATGCTGCCCCAAGCGAACGAAGTAATTTATCTTGTTATTAACCCAGATAGAAGGCTTACGTGGATAAAACATATTTCTATTAAAAAAAGAAGATAAGAGCTGCAAATTTAAATTGGAGTTTTAATAAACACTCTAAACTTAGCCTAGACCAAAAGTGCTTTTCAGAAATGCTTAGATGTGTGACATTCAACTGTGGAGTACGACCTGTGCAATTTATATTGATATAATACAAAGGGGTTCCATTTCGAAAGTGCTTAGAACAATCACTTATTCGCCATGGTACATGCGCAATGAAAATATCTATCAAGATCTTGGTATTTCTATGTGGTCTGATATCGAAGGTTCTGCCAAACAAGCAGCAGGGAAGAAAAGGATAAGTGAAAATTTTCAGATCGATACCTCAAAAACTGACATCATCATCACAAGATCATTCACCTTACACGTTTAAGTCAAAATTTAATAGCATTTAGCATTTGTAGCATGCAAGTCACTCTGTCTATATAAAAAAGTTACGAATACTCCGAAGTGCCTATGATATTCACAACGAGTTAATTAATTAGTTATGTGTATGTGCGGTTGTGTGTAACGTTAACTTCTGTTTTATGATAAGTAAGCATTTATGCAAATTATATGGTAATAATGCCATTAAGGGTAACAATAGCAACATAATGCATTAAGTCACACTGGTCAACCCACATCTGAATTATACCATATTGTATTTCAGGAAATTAAGTGACAGGGGACTCGTTGCGCTTATCACCGAGACATCTATGTTTATATGGAAATCATCAACCTGCAGATGGCGCGAAAAGAACATTGGTGAAAATTGTTGGAAAATCCATTGAATTTACTGCCAAAGGATTTAAATCAACATTAACAAAAAAATGTGATCTTGGGAAAATTTCATTATTGAAGTGGATGGCAAGCCCTTGCATATCAAATGGAAGTTCCTTGTGTACTATTATACCTAAATTACAATGGATGTTTGGAAGGCATGACAAGTAAGCAGAATAACATCGATTCACGTAGTTTATGTCAATTCTTCTGAAAAAGTCATCGTATTGCTAAAAGCTGGGTCGTACTAAGACAAATCCGAAACATCGACTCCGTTCGACCAATCTGAGGCAAACTAAACTACCAACCAAGTTAGTCAAGCTAATATCAAACAAAATATGGTATCTTTTAAGTTGAGACTTGTGAACAGACTCAGCCGTTTTTAAATAAACAGTGAAACAGTTCTTAATTATACCCTAAGCAGGGTATGTATATTAAATTTACCTAGAAGTTTTTAACACCCAGAGGAGATGATTAGCATGAAGAGTTAGGTTGATTTCATAATGACAATCTATCTGTCAGTCTGTATATACGCGAACAAGTTCCAAATTTCCTGTGATATTGATCTTTAACACATGTCTTTTTAAACTAAAAAGCTGCTCCTTTGTCGAAACTGCTGATATTGAAACACCATAGCATCTTAGAGGGAATATTTTACTACTTTTAGCAAAAATAAATATCTCGAGCATGTGGTAGATTTATGATCCACTTGTATGTTGTTGTGCCGCATTTTTCATCCGCTCGAAGTTCGGAATTCAGAACGGTTGATTTTCTTGCTTTTATGTCAAATAAACTCGACATCACTGTAAATATACTTGTATATAGCTTTCACAGCATAAAACCACTATTTACTATTTATTGCTGAAAACTGAACAAAGAAAGCGACTAATTGCATTAAAGAGCACTTAAGAACAAGTTTCATTGAAGAGAACACAAAGATTCTTGCACTTAGGTATGATTTTGAGAAAGAGCGAAACACTCGAAAATGTGGCAAATCCAAGACAATGGTAAACTAAAACGGCAAAGGGGCAAACATAATATCAAATTGCCGTTAGAAAATGCTTTGGTGAAAATGCACTTGAGGCTTTTGTTTTAACTTTTATTTTGGGTATTTAGCTGTCTTAGAGTTGTGAGCCAATATCTTGCTCGTACTATTTTTGCTGTATCTGCGATTATCGGGAAATATTATGTAAGTAAGTAATTTGCGGCATTTTGCGTTGGTGATATTATCATAACTGGCCACTAACGATTTTTATGTTGGGTAAAATTCTATTTTTTGTGGGTGACAATTTTGACTGTATGCGAATGCGTATATGTGTAAGGGCCGCTGGCTATTTTTAATGAATTAACGTGTTGTTAGGGCTAGAGCTTACCCTTTTTAAATCCATCATTTGATATTATTGAGGCGTTGATTTAAGTATTGTCCAGAGTCAAATTTGTGGACGAAGTAAGGGCATGCGGTGGTTATTAATACTGCATGACTTTTCCTTAACGTGCCTAATAAGAGGTCTGCTCTTTACTTGCTGTATGTAAACCAAATCTTTCGAATTTTATTTGTTCTATCTCTCCTCAGAATATTGTAAAATGTAGTTGAAGAGTTTGTGAACTTTCGGATTTACATCGGATTTTGAAATATTAAAAAAATATTTTGTTTATTATATAAATTTTTTTAAGTCCATGAAATGTCTCGAATACTTGGTCAAAAATTTCAAGACAATCGCAATGAAAGTATAGGAGACAGAATCTTGAAAGAGCGGCTCGACAGGCTGAATCGGTCGGCTACTTCAATCTTTGACCGTATTTTTCTCGAAACATCGTTTCCATCGAATTTGAGGTGGTCACGGTTTCTCAGAAACTAGTAAAGAGATATTATTGAAATATTTCATAGCTTTTCTAAATAGGTTGGCTTCGTGATTGATAGAAAATTTTTTTTTACAATGTATTTTTTAAGGCAATTTTTGGTAAAAATTATTTTAGTTCATAATGTTTTGTTTGCACTTTCGTCAAAAATTAATTTTTTGTGTGCGAGTCCTTCGATTAATCACGTCATTAATCATTAATCAAATAATGATCTTTGATATTTTCCATTATGTAATGTGTAATACAGTGTTGTGTAAAGCAAAGCTTAAAATTTGGAACACAATACCTTTATATAACTGGCCGATAAAAATCAAGAGTAAGGTACTTTTTCTAGCCTTAATCTGAACTGAAGGTTCTTCCTATCAACCAACGTGGGTAGAAAGAGCCAGCAAAATATTTTCCGTTGGAAATATCTTTTTTTTTTTCTGATTTACTTATACATAAAGCTGATAGAAGAAATAAAACTGTAAAAGATATTATAGCTTGGCTGCGTTTTTTCTTGTTTTAATTACCTATGATTGTTCATCAGTTGTTTCTAGTGATATGTTAAGGAATAGTCACTGCCATCAACTCAAGTACAAAAACTATTTTATTTACAAGATTTTATTGTTATTATTATTGTCTTTTTTCAGTAATATTTGGCTTAATCGAATAAAATTGATTCCTCGCGTTGCTATGTTAAAAATATTCTTTGTGATTGAAGGTGTTATTATTATTATTGGTGAAGTATGCTATGTACAAGTATATAATACTTATAATCTTTATACGAACTGTATATATAGATCCACTCCCCAAGAATAACCATGTGGGAACGTGTTTTCTTTTTAGGGATTCAAAAGTGACATTGAAAAATGCTTACCTGTGACATCCGTTTGCCACTCTCCAGCTCTAGATAATCCTCTTCGCCGCTTTCATCCTCCACGCCACTACTCAACGCACCAGCGTCATTGCGACCACTCCCACTTCCTCTTCCAGCAGCGGCACCTGACGAAACGCCAGCGTTCTCCGGCTCAGCGAAGGATTTCCTCCTAGCAGTGCGAAGGCAACGTCGACGGCGCTCCACTTCATCCACCAGACCAATGGCATCCTCCTCATCGCTTGCCTCCATTGAAATGCGGCGCGGTACCTCAGCCATAATTTCGCCGACATGGTTGGCAATTAGACGCTTACGAGCCGTTTTCGCTTTCGCTCCCTTATACACGAATATGTGAGTGTCCTTGTCCACGGCAGCGGTGAGCGGCGTACAAGGTGAGAGTGGCGAAAAGAGACTGGTGCCATCTTCGTCGATTGTCGCCGTCGCATGGGCGACGTGATGTTGGCTGCTGTGGTGTGGCGGCAGTCTATGCAACGCCGTTGCGGCAGCGTGTGTGTGAAATGGCGGCGGACTGGCTGTGGAAGCGGCGCTGATGCTTGCGCTTGGCAAATTGGCGTCAGCGGCCTGGTTGCTGCTGAGATGGTGTGATTCGTAGTATGGTGTTGTTGTTGTCGAGGTATGTCCATAAGACGTATAAGCACCGGGCGGTAAAGTAGAGCTTGCTGATGAGTGCAATGGTAGCACATTATGGCGAGCGGTGGAACGATATGGCATTGAGCGGCCGAGGCTGTTTTCGAATGAAATTTAAGAGAGTGTGAAGAATTTTGAGAGGTTAAGAAATATTTTTTATTAGCAATGAAATTGAAATAGACTTTATATTTAATGTGTTGGAATGAAATGCCTAAAGGTATGCTATAAAGATATCCTAAATGTATACCTTTTTAAAGAATTTTTATAAGACTACCCTTCATTTAATTTTATGTTTTATTGCATCAAAGGCTATGCTACTTACATTAAATAGGCAAAAATATATCAACACTAATATTTCCAAATATTTATATCTACATTTTAAATGGATTTTAGAGCTCTAATATTTAATTAGCCGCTTATAAGTATGCTACATTTCAGGTTAGAATCATCGAGAATAATATAAGTGCTCACAGTATATGAGCATACTTCCTGTCCCTTATATACTATTAGCTTTAGTGTGACTTACTTGTAACCATATTTCGGTGATTCACTTTCATTGCGACGCCTCGAAGCAGACATCATCATATTCGCCCGTTCTCCACGGCT
The DNA here is from genome assembly GCF_023373825.1 of Bactrocera dorsalis. Lineage (NCBI taxonomy): Eukaryota > Metazoa > Arthropoda > Insecta > Diptera > Tephritidae > Bactrocera > Bactrocera dorsalis. Next base: position 63,904,173 of record NC_064305.1, read on the forward strand.
TGCGGCCATCATGTATGTCCACATGATGATAAATCATGACATTCGGAAGCGTGAGAATGTAGTTCCACTTTTGTGTCTGTTTGTAAGTTTACTTGTAGGTGTAGAAATGGTTAGTTTTAACGTACGCAAATGCACTATTTTTTCACTGGTTTTGTGTATGTTTATTTGTTTCCTTCGGCCCAAAATAGAAGCCGTGTCCAATTTGTTATCCTGCACTAAAACGTGAAATTACAAAATGATGGACCTCTACAGTATAACACTTCTGTTAGCCTGTCGCACTAATCGGATTTAAGCGTATATACACTCAAAAAGCATGGAAACTCAGTTGCAAGGGCAATAACCATCGAATACAGTGTAGTCAAATGATTTTTCTGCTACGCACGCACGTCACGACTTCTGGTAAAGCCACAATTTTATAAAGAGTTATTGTTTTATAAACGATTTTTAAAAAATTTTTGCGATTTTATTTTGTTATGAAAGTTTTAACACTTCTTTTAATGCACCACGCTTATACTACCTTTCATTTCAAACTGTTTTCAAAACCATTACTCAGTTATATACACAATACATTTTTAAGGCTATTTGTGGTTCACCAGCATTTAGCATTTTTTTGCTTTTCAACTTTGTTTTGTTTTCGCCATTCGTATACGCACACTTTTCGTTATCAGTTTTTAGGCGCCGACAGTTTGTTGGCTCACTTAGCATTCATTTCCCCATTGAGGCATGTCAATTACCTTAATAGCACTGAAAATAAACGGAAAGGAAACACCTTGTTAACACGTGCAGGCGTACATATTTACTTAAAAGCTAAAGCATATACAATTAGCACTTACACACATATATAATATATATATGCACATTAGTATATTTACAATATATACCAGAAATTAAATGTTCATTGAATTTTTTCGCAAATAAATTATGCCCAATGTCATCTTGGTTGAATCCCCTGTACAGCTATTTAGAAGTCAAGTAAAAAATTTCAGGTTCACTGCATTGGGGTGAACGGCACACCTTGAGCGGGCATGACAGACAGAAAAAACCTAATTAAGCGGGATGATTATTAAAATATTACCTAAATAATAAACAAATGATTGGCCAAAAATACAAAAATTTTTGGTCTTTTCTACTGGAATGTTAAGGAAAAACGTATACATTGACTGAAAAGATATTTTTTAAGCGCATGTTTCCTAAATTGATCCTAATTTATCATTTTCGAAAACATCAAAATTGTTGAAAAATATGATATTCCAAATACAGTTTGTGAAGTAAGAGCGTGGTCGTGTTAATTTATAAAAAAAATTATTTTATGAAACTTTCGTATTTCTACTTGCATATATGTATGTACATTGTACACATTACAAACAATGATGCAATTTGGTCAATAATATATCCAGTTGCCATCGGCATCGATAATTGCCTGGCGTCTCTGAGGCATGCTTTCTACTAATTTGACGGCGTATTCTAGTGGCTAGGATCTCCAGATCCGACGAATTTCGTAAGACAACTGCTTCAAAGTGTATGTGCGTTTTCCGCGAAGCTTCTGTTTAATATATGCCCACACATTTTCAATAGGGTTTGCATCGGGCGACTGCGACGGCCTATCCAATGTAAGGACGCCAGATTGAGTTTTCCGCTGAGTACAGAGCTTGCTGCGGTGATCAGGATCGTTGTCCTCCTGCAGAATCCAATCTTCATTTTTCCTGATGAACCTTTTTTAGATTTTTATCATTTTTTCGGCATTTAGGTTGTCAGTAAAAAGATAAAAAGTGCCGCCCCTAAGATGCACCTTTATTCCATGGTTTAAGGTCCGCTGAACAAGCCTATTGGTGGAAGTTGACCAGGCTCGCGTAAGTACAGAACGTGCCCATATAGAACATTCTTCAGTAAAAATGACAATTTCACTATCAATATTCTCATGCGCTCCAGCGAGTCGCTTTGTCACAAGTTTTTACTCAACAGAGGCTTCTTCATTGTGTTGCACCATTTCAGATCATGAGTATGAAGAAGGGTTCAGATAGTTTTGTAGGATATATCTAAACCTTTTGCCATTAGTTTTGCTTGTTCTTGCCGCAATGTTAAAGCAGGATTCCGCTAAAATAGAGTCACTATTCCGTTTTCATCTTTTTTGTTCACTTTTCCTATCGAACCACGTTCTGTTAAATCGTCGACATTTTTAGCCACTACATATAGCTGTACTCGTATCCATTTCTGTACAAATGCCTCCGACTTTCTCATATATTTAGCAGCCATTGATTGCGACAGTTTGGGACCTTTCGGGTGGATGCAAATGACACAATTTCGTGGCGCGACGCGTACTTAGCACTCATGGCGTGATTCTCTTTCAAAAGATCAACGGCAACTGAACCTTTGTTGGCAATGCACCGAGGACAGAGCTTCCCTCTATCGGCTCGCGAAGGAATTAAAGCGAAATCTTTTATTAACTGTCGGTAAAGTCGACTACGCTCTTACTTGACGGACTGTAAGGGTGTTTTTTTAACGTTTGGTTTTCAGTGAGGCAATACTTTTTCATAATAAGTCTTTTTTTGACAGCTGTTACCTTGTTTATACTCAAGTTGGCTTGCCATTTCATGATGATCTGGTTTACTTTGCTTGTTTGAAAATGAACTCAAGACGAGTGGTCATGCATCCAGATTTTAGCACGGAAATTTTGTTCAGCAATGAAGCTCAATGCTGGTTGAATGCGTACGTTAATAAATTGGATGATAATAACCCGCAAGCCATCGTTGAGAAGCCGTCACAACCTAAAATATCACAGTTTGGAGTGAATCATTGTTCCATATTTTTTCAAAATTGAAATGGACGGATTGATTAACGAATTTTTTGTGGACGACGAAACAATCGATTTTAAAAAGGAAACTTTAAAGAAACATTATCCCAGCGTGTGGACCTGTGAGAGCAGCAAGATTGTGCGGTTTCATACCGCTTTGTTATCGATAATATCGTAGAACGGAGTTGTCAACTTGATAAATTTTTAAACTAAATTTCTCGAATTGTCGCTTATTTAGCTTAAATAACTTTAATATCAAGCTTCCATTTTCCCTACTCAAATAAATTTCACAATCCTGCATATATACATTTAACTACACTTACAAACATATTAATTTGGCATAACGGACTGCCACTTGAAAGACTTACGCAGCGCGCCCAACAATATTCGCGATGATGTGACAGTCAAGAAACATTGCAAAAGTCACGTTGCATAAAGCAAAATCGTTATCCATGGCTCCACTATGTGTGGAAATACACTTGAAGCACTGTTATTGCTTTGCATATGAGTGTGTTTGTACGGTGAGCCACCGTTAGGCAATAAATATTGTCATAGGTCAGTCAATATCTGAACTGTGTTTTGTGTGCTTAGGATGTAATATTGCTGAGTAATGGAAAGCAGAAAATGTGTTCCTCAAGAACCTTAATTGTCATTAAATGTATCGTTGCAATGGGAGTTGAATTGTGTTACTGATGTCCTAAACTCAACTAAAACTTCCGAATAATTTCAGCAAATATTTGTTTAGAATGTTTACAGGGACATACATATGGAAAAAGACACATATTCTCAAAGTGTTTCATTATGTATTCAGCTTAATTACCGTAGTAGTTGTTAAAAACAAATAATGAAGTGCTAATTTCGGGTGTAAACGACCATGTCATACTCTTGCAACTTTCAGCATCAGAGCCAGAAAAACACCTTTAGATGCATAAGGCTTTCTAATTTTATTCAGATAACTAATCTATTTACCGATATATGTGGTATAAAGTAAGCTAGAAGTTCGAAAATCTTTCTTTTAGGTATGTGGTCTAAAGAAATTATTGATCCGATTCAATCTATCACCTTTGTCATACAGGCATATTATTATTAAGAAAGGCTTATTTCCCAATTTCTATAACATATCTCACAGAATGGCCAATATTTTTCATAAAAAGTTCACAATTAGAACTTTGATCCACAAATTCAATGTCCCGAGATATTGGGTAACAAAATTGGCCTACTTTAAGCGCACTATTCGAGGAAAGTTTTAACCCGATACATTGAATAGTGCCTGATTCGCATATTGGAAAGTATGGGGACCAGATGGTATTGAAAATTGGATTATGGTTGAAGTAAGCGTGGTTGTAGACCAACTTCATTTGTTTTCGGCCTGGAACATAGAAATGTCAAGATAACATTATATACCAAATTTGGTTTATATCGGTTGAGAAGGTCGTGAGGTTAGGGTTTTCACCGAAATGCGACAGTGCCACGCCCATTGACAATTTCTCAGTGGGTCCAGAGATATGGCTTTTCATCGAAATGTGCGTGGTGCCGCCCCATCATCCATTTTTGACCCCGGTTCCTAAAAATAGTTTAGCATCACTAGAGATGTAAAATGTATTGTCTTCGGCTCATTTATTTATTGATTTATCGCACATTTAGCATTTTTAAAGAGAAACCCTCCTTCACCCGATTTCATCCAATTTTACGAAAGGGGTTGGGGTGCCAAAGTGATTTGTTCTGAGCGGCAAAAAAAATATTGATGAATAATAAAATATTTTTCATTTCACTTAAAGTTTCCAGGGACTTTTTGTCACAATGTGGATATATTGGGTTGTCAGAAAAGTCCTGCGGTATTTTCGCTAGTTGGCGCTGAAAGCGCGTAGTTCTAGTTTTATTCGTCGCATCGGGTCATGCTATATCTTTTCGGAAAGCTCATTTCACGCGCTAACACGTGTTTGATTGATTGTCGTTTCTTTTAAGTCGTTCGTGAGTTATAGCGTCGCAAACATGGAGCAAAATAAAGAGAAAATACGGCATATTTTACAGTACTACTACGATAAAGGCAAAAATGCATCTCAAGCCGCCAATAAAATTTGTGCAGTTTATGGACCCGATACAGTTTCCATTTCCACCGTACAACGATGGTTTCAACGTTTTCGTTCTGGTGTAGAGGTGGTCGAAGATGCTCCACGCTCCGGAAAGCCTGTCGTTGCGATAAAATCGTTGAATTGGTCGAAAGAGACCGGCATAGTAGCAGCCGTAGCATCTGTAATGAGCTGGGCATGAGTCATCAAAAATTAATTTCAAATTCAATAAAAAAAAAAAAAATCGCCCAATATATGCGCAATTACACCATGAATAATTCAGTATGCAATCAAATTACGAACTACTCAAAGACTTTTAATTTTTTTGCATCTTTACGACCACTTTGGTAGAACACATGCACCGCATTTGTCTTAAAACACAATCAAGAATATCAGAGTACATTTGTGTAGTGGAGATTGTAGTGTGCATGTCCCTACCAATTTCTTGCTGCTTTGCATATCAGTAAGGGTTTATATGCAGTTCACTCCTGTGTATTGTTATTTGAATGCAAGCTAGAAGTTATTTGTGAGTCCGCCTGCTCATTTAACGGGTACAAAGTTGTGTCACGTAATCCAAAGGTATCTTTGCCGTAGAATATTGCATACCGACAGGCAGTTGTTGCGCCAAACAAATACAACAACAATAATCAAAAAACGTACAGAGTGTTGGCGCTCTCATTATAAGCGCATTACGTATACGCCACAGCGGTTCACTTTGTCAATAGGGGTTTTCCAATCACACGCTTACATACATACAAGTGTATCTTTTATATAATGGGGGTTGCTTTGGAAAATGTTCAGGCTAAGCTGCGTTTTTCGCCACTTGTCGACATTTTTTAATTAAATTAAATTAAGTTTGTCTAAAAGGACATCTGTGCATTAACTTTGTATTATTCTAGTATTTTAGTTGGTTGCAATCAACAATTGCATGCTTCTGAGGTGGCAAATTCATTTGCTGTCTGGCACTTAAGCATTTATATTTCTCGCCTCACTTCGCGGTTGGTTTTAATTAAAAATATCTAACGTTCTTATCACTAAATGCTATTCACACCGAATGTCAGTTGCACTTCAGGTGACTTTGGGTTTCCTTAATTGTTTGTTTTATTAAAAATAAGGAAGTAGAATTAAATATAGATTTCAATACAATTTATTTCAAGTTTTTTTGGGAAGTGAGATATTTTATAGTGTCACTAAGGTATTTGTCTGCCATCCAAAAGTCTTACGTTTGCCTTCGATAAGTTGTAATTTCGATTGGTTGTTTCTTTGGGCCCTTATGTGGGAGTTTATCTTTAATTACGCATTGTAATGTTTATATAATAGTTGCATAATTAAACTCGGGAAAAGTTTTCTCCCATTCGAAAAATTAATGACTTTCGAAATACAACTTTAAGATATAAATAGTTAATGCATTCTCTAGCGGAAAGGGCTTTTAATTCGCCAAAGAAAATAAAATAAAATGTGATGACAGTTGCACATGTGTGATGCTGATTGAGTAGAAAGCCATTCTAGTTTTATTGTTCGCCGTTAAAGATAAATTATGTGGCAAGAACTGAGTAGAATAAATGCAATTTCATTTCCTTCCAACTTCATTTCCGAACTGCATTTATTTGGACGAAAGTGTTGTATTTTATAAAACATTTCCACGCTGAACTCACTTAGAGTAAGTGCAGAGGGATCAGTGATGAGATTTTTACTGAGACAAGGTATATTTTAAAATATTAATTCATGCACGTTATAAAGTATTGCCATACGCGTAGGCAACTCACGTTAATATAGTATATCAAGCCGCTAGCTTCAAGACTTTAAGCCGCATGTAGCGGTATCTCCTAATTGTCAGTCGCGGCAACCGTATTGAGCCATCTAAGCGATTACCTCGGAGTGGCAACGGGCTAAGGCTGCCTCTCTTTTAGATGTGACCCTGAGTTTCACATGGGTTTTTGTACGATGTTCGACGCGTACGTAGAAGTAGGAAGTGGGTATGGTAGCTGAAGTATGTATGTCTGCATACACAGATTAAGTACAATACCCCATTAACACCCACTAGGGATTTTAGTGCCTTTATTTTTGTACTCTTGCTGTTATAGAATATAATAATTTTGTGCGTTTCTAAAGCTATTCGTGACAGGTATGAAGTTATATATACATATACATCGTTAATATATATACTACTGTGATCAATTTTAAAGGTGAATTAATTTGAATTAATTTGTACTTCGGGTATTTTTCGAATTGGTAATTTTTTTTCATTCAGCAAATTCACATGACCACTGCGAGGACACCGTTTTCACACAATTGGGGATATAAAAGCCAAATCGAAGAAGGCTGAGTGCTATGATGATTGGGAAATTCGTTGGTATAAGTGTTTTACATCGGGAGGGAATATAAATACAAACGAGAATTTTAAATCCTTATATTGGGTATCTGGGGGTTAGAGAAAGTATTCGGTACATTATTATCAGGAAAAACTCTCTACGAATTTAAAAAATATATCTTGCAAATGGATCGGTAAAAAGTTAGCGATAGGCACAGAGATCTGTCGCCAGGTATCTGGGGTCTTGAATAATTATTATCTGATTATCGCGAATTTAGCTTTGATATATTTTATCATAAAGCTGCTATTTGTGCAAAGTTTTATTTCAGAATTTTCTTTGGTGTTTGCTTACTTAAGGAGAAAGCATGTTTCGCTCATGTCCACACTTTTTCATAGAAAGGTTAGTGTTAAAAAGCGAAATTGGTAAATATTGGTGCTAAGATCAATCTATCTCTCTATGAAATTTTACATTAAAGATCGCGGTGAAACGCCAACAGTCAAATTTTGATACCGGCCACTTCCCGAAGATGGCAGGAAAGAGCTATATGAAAGAAAGGTAGTAAAACTGAAAGTTTCAGGTGCATCTATTCAGGGATCTACCGCTTTTTAGTCACAGTTGAGACTATACCGCAAATATTGATGCTGAGAGAAATTTGTTAGTTTAATATTAATGGTTTGGGAGATATGTATATTAAACCTTTTAGTGATCGGAGCTACGCTCATTTTCTCAAAGCGCAGATGGCCCTACATAAGTCGATTCTAAATTTTAACTCAAGTTACAACTTGAAAAGACGGACCGGCACACAGACGGTCACTCGCATATCAATTCGTCTCATCATCCTGATCATTTACACGTATATATGTATTTCTCCATATCTATCACGATAATTTTAGGTGCGGTAATCAACCGTTAGGTGAACGAAACTACGATAATCCCTATGGTAATTGTGGTGACTTCATCTTTGCACGTGAGCATAATCTATTATACGTACACATATGTGAAATTATATATACATATACATATTTGTGGGCATGTACAACTCTTCTAAATTCATGTGACTTTCCTCCGGGTTGTTTGCTCTTTAATTAATTGCGACCATCAGTGTTAATTACTTCCGGCCTCGTTAGATGGCAATGACTTGCTTAACGACATTACTTTGATAGGCTTTCTATAGTTTTGTGCGTAATTTACCGACGACTTCAGTGTTCAGTATTTAAGAAAATGCTATGTTCTAATTACATTAAAAAAAAGGATGGACGAATACAAAATTTTTGGGAAAGTGGTGAAAGTGGTATAAGTAGTTACCTGTATTCGTGCATTGCAATTCACTATCGATGTAGTAAGCATTTCTCGTATAGTTATTTAACATGTTTTTTCTTTAAATGGCCGCAAGCCATCTTTGAGAGAAAACTGTCTTAAGTTCTTTTAGTTTGATACCTATAGTATATTGACTTTTTTTTAACTTCTGAATTTTAAAGAACTAAAATTTTTTATGCAAGTCGCAATCCTATCCTGAAAGATATGTATACATATTTTTTAGATTTAAAAATGTAAATTGAGCCAACCAAACGCTTTTTGTTTGCTACTTTCTGTCTGTAATTTTTACGATAACAACGATACGTACACTAAACTTTTGTGTTGTTACCTCGGCGCTCACACTCGGCGATTTTCAAGTGACACTCAAATTATTAAGCGCATAAACACGCCTAGTTATGGACAAACATACGCAATCATATTTATCTTGTAGAAGTATTTCTTACGTACCATATATAGTACATGTGTATTGATATCACATGCATTAATTTGTACGGTAGTTTGCTAGTGCGCTATGGCAGTGATTTCACCCTTAGGAAACGTAAGCAAAAAGTGTAAATATAAACGACAAAAGCAATAACAATTATGGATAGTGACACAAAATCAGTGTGCACAAGCAACCAGAAATCAGCGGTTAGAAGCCAAACGGCAACCGGCAACTGGCAACTGATTGCTGACGATTGTAGCAGCCTCCGAAGAAACCGCAAATATCCGTAGACTCATAACTGTATATACTCAATGTCTGCATTCACTTCGTTTACAATTACAGGTCGTTGGCTCCTGCTTCTGTCACAAATGCCTTCAAAAGCTAATGTCTGTGAGGGCGTGCGTGTGTGTTCGTATACGTGTATTTATTTGTCTGTTGGCATTTGCAATAGTCTGTCATTGAGATTTTCATACTCTGAACAGCGTAAGTATATTAATCTGGTTTCAAAGTTAGTGACACACAGAAAGAAACTTCAGATACTATTACATGTATATAAATTATATATTAAGTTGTCAAATATCTCCCTTCCGCTTTTTTGTCTTTTGAATTTCACGGCTATGTATAAAGCGCTACAGTGCTCGTATCTGGCAATACTATACATCTTTGAAAGGTCTTGACATAACCTACAAAACGACGCTATGCATAATTAGTTTGAATATTGTGTTCAACAGTTACTATATACGTGTAAATATACTAACACCGAAATTTGCGCTATTTTAAAGTTTTCCTTCGTTAAAATCCGCTAGGGAAACTTTCCGTGAGATTAATGTTGTTTTGGGGGATGGTACTCTATCACTTCGAACTGCGGACAAATGGTTTCGATGATTCAAAGCGGGTGAAAACGATATCATTGATAAGCCACCCGGTGGAAGACCTGTGACAACGAATACCGATCAAATCATGGAAAATACCGTGTTAGACCGGCATATGGCATCGCGGGACATCGCCCAGAAGATGGAAGTAAGTCACTAAACCATTTTAAACCATCTGCAGAAGGCTGGATATACATAAAAAGCTTGATGTTTGAATACCGCATGATTTCACGCAAAAAAAGACTTCTGAACCAAATCAACGCCTGCGATATGCTACTGAAGCGGAACGAACTCGACCCATTTTTGAAACGGATGGTGACTGGTGACGAAAAATGGATCACATACGACAATATCAACCGAAAACGGTCGTGGTCAAAGGCCGGTGAATAATCCCAAACAGTGGCCAAGGAAGGTTTTGCTGTGTGTTTGGTGGGATTGGAAGGGAATTAACCACTATGAGTTGCCCCCATATGGCCAGACGCTTAATTCTACCATCTACTGCGAACAACTGGACCGTTTGAAGCAGGCGATCGACCAGAAGCGTTCAGAATTGGCCAATAGGAAGGGTGTAGTATTCCATCAGGACAACTCCAGACCACACACTTCGTTGATGACTCATCAGAAGCTACGGGAGCTCGGGTAGAAAGTTTTATCGCATCCACCATATAGCCCGGACATAGCGCCAAGTGTTTACCACCTGTTCCTGTCCATGGCGAATGCCCTTGCTGATATAAAGTTGAACTCAAAAGAGGCTTGTGAAAAGTGGCTGCCCCAGTTCTTCGCAAATAAGGAGGGGAGCTTCTACGAGGGGGTATTACGAAGTTGCCGTGTAGACGAAAACAGATTATCGAACAAAACGACGCATATTTGAAATAAATCATATAACTGTAACACTTTTTATAAAGCATTGAATAAAGAGCAAAAAGGCGGAAGGCAGATATTGAAAACCTGATATATGCAATTGATCAGCGTGAAAAGCTGAGTTGATTTAGTCATATCCGTTTCTACGTTTTTGAGATACGTACTTATGTCGTAGCCGAAATTTTTAATGCGGGATATGTACATATGTAGGTCACCTAGGATAGGTATGTAGGTGTATGTATGGATTTAAGATTGAATGTACACACAATAAAGACACCGTACGAATTGAAGTTAAGTTTCAAATGCTTTAGTAAATTAGTAATTATCTTCAATATCTACTCAATAAAATACCATACAGACTAACAAATAAAGCAGCGACAATCATCAGATAATCAGCTTATAGCTAAGATTGTTAATAATTAAGTTTTGGTCCAAAATGAGTCAGTATAATTTTCTTTTAATTCATAAGAACTTTTCCTATTAAATTAAAATTGTTTATCTTTTTGATTTTTGAATCGTATTTGTTAATGCGGTGGAACCATATTCATTATGGCTTAATTAATAAAAACAAGTGTATACATTTCCAATATTTTCCGCAACACTGTAAACTCCTTAACAAAAAGACGTAGATAGGCGATCACACTGAAATTGAAGGAATACCCAATACCCGTATGTACACATATAGTATATTGTATGCATAGTATACTTCTTCTTCTTCTTTACTGGCGTAGACACCGCTTACGCGATTATAGCGGAGTTAACAACAACGCGCGAGTCGTTTCATTTTTTCGCTACGTGGCGCCAATTGGATATTCCAAGCAAAGCCAGATCCTTCTCCACCTAATCTTTCCAACGGAGTGGAGGTCTTCCTTTACCTCTGCTTCCTCCGCCGGGTACTGCGTCGAATACTTTCAGAGCTGGAGGGTTTTCTTCCATCCCGACAACATGATCTAGCCTGCGTAGCCGCTGTCTTTTAATTCGCTGAACTATGTCAATGTCGTCGTATATCTCGTACAGCTCATCGTTCCATCGAATGCGATATTCGTCGTGGCCAACGCGCAAAGGACCATAAATCTTTCGCAGAACTTTTCTCTCGAAAACTCGCAACGTCGACTCATCCGTTGTTGTCATCTTCCAAGCCTCTGCACCATATAGCAGGACGGGAATTATGAGTGACTTATAGAGTTTGGCTTTTGTTCGTCGAGAGAGGACTTTACTTTTCAATTGCCTACTCAGTCCGAAGTAGCACCTGTTGGCAAGAGTGATCCTGCGTTGGATTTCCAGGCTGACGTTGTTGGTGGTGTTCCTAAATAGACGAAATTATCTACAACTTCAAAGTTATGACTATCAACAGTGACGTGGGAGCCAAGTCGCGAGTGCGACGACTGTTTGTTTGATGACAGGAGATATTTCGTCTTGCCCTCGTTCACTGCCAGACCCATTTGCGTTGCTTCCTGGTTCAGTCTGGAGAAATCAGAACTAACGCCGCGGGTGTTGAGACCGATAATATCAGTATCATCGACATACGCCAGCAGCTGTACACTCTTATAAAAGATTGTACCTGCTCGATTAAGTTCTGCAGCTCGAATAATTTTCTCCAGCATCAGATTGAAGAAATCGCACGATAGGGAGTCGCCTTGTCTGAAACCTCGTTTGGTATCGAACGGCTCGGAGAAGTCCTTCCCGATCCTGACGGAGCTTTTGGTGTTGCTCAAAGTCAGTTTACACAGCCGTATCAGTTTTGCGGGGATATCAAATTCAGACATCGCGGCATAATGTCAGCTGCTTTTCGTGCTTTCGAAAGCAGCTTTGAAATCGACGAAGAGGTGGTGTGTGTCGATTCTCTTTTCACGGGTCTTTTCCAAAGTTTGGCGCATGGTGAATATCTGGTCGGTTGTTGATTTGCCAGGTCTGAAGCCACACTGATACGGTGCAATCAGTTTGTTGACGGTGAGATTTAATCTTTCACACAATACGCTCGATAGAACCTTATAGGCTATGTTAAGGAGGCTTATCTCACGGTAGTTGGCGCAGATTGTGGGGTCTCTTTTTTATGGATTGGGCATAGCACACTTAAATTCCAATCGTTGGGCATACTTTCATCCCACCATATTTTACAAAGAAGCTGATGCATGCACCTTATCAGTTCTTCGCCGCCGTGTTTGAATAGCTCTGCCGGCAATCCATCGGCCCCTGCCGCTTTGTTGTTTTTCAGGCGGGAAATTGCTAATCGAACTACTACTACTGTGATCAAATTGAAAGGTGAATTTTTAATTTATATTTCGGTTTTTCAAATCGGTAAATTTTTTTCCCGTAAGTTGGTAGTACTGTTTGTAACATCTATGCGTTCACGTTATATACTATATATTCATTAGTGTTTGATATACGTGTTGTTCTGTGAGGTTCTAAAAGTGCATTCTTCGGTGTGTACTATATCAGAATTTATTGAACAAAGAAGTGCGATATTGTACCATCTTATACCGCATTGGTTATTCGTGATTATTTTGCCACATTTGCAACTAATATCGTGCCACAACTACCGCATTAGCCTGATTAACCTTCGTGTAACTTCTGGCTATTCAGCAAATTCACATGACCACTCCAAGGACCCGTTTTGACTCAATTGAGGATATAAAAACTGAATCAAAGAAGAGTCTGATAGCTATCACGACTAAGGATTTTTCCAAGTGATAAGATGACTGGAAAATTCGTTGCATTGCAGCGGGAGAAGATTACTTTGAAGGAGATGAAATTGACAAAATTCACCTTTCAATTTGATCACAGTAGTACATCGATTCCTTAACAAAATTTGTACAACAAATAACCACATACGAATGTATCTGCACCCACAATATACTATATGTATTATAATTTATATATTTCTTAAAATAGTTTAGAAATAATTGACAATTATTAGATCAGTCATATCAATACTCTTGACCTGGCTTCGTGTCACAGAATGTTGCTCATACGCCGTGTGGGCAAGCAACATACCTTTAGTATGTGTAAAAGTTTTTGTTGTTAATTCTCCGTTGGTTTATCAAACGTTATTATTTATTCAACCATAAGAAATTTACATCAATTACTTAGTATATTTCGCTGAATGAGATATTCTTACCAATACCGATGGCCTATAATATGAAACACTTAAAACTAACCATATACCATTTCTATAGTTTAGACTTCATGATAACTTCAGTGAAATAACTTGCCGTCAATAGGAAACGTCGATCCTCAATTTAACTGCAAAAAGGCAAAAAATAAAAGTTTTCTTTAACAGTTAACGTAAAAATTTTATCTTACGTGCAGAATCGCAGAAAAGTAAATGAAATGTTTGGTACATATTGAGGTAAAGTGAAAAATCGCTAAAATTCTCCAAGTCACTCTGGAATGTTTTTAATCGTCACCACTCATAGCGAAGCTCTTATCACACCGTACTTTTACACACATTTTATACGCACACCAGCAAAAGCAGTGATTTTGCGGTATTTAACAGACAAATGTGTATCTTGGTTGTTGTTTACTGAGGCATTCGATAATCGACGGCTTGATAATATCAAAATGAAGAGAGAAGGAGTTCTTTAAATGAAATGCACATAAAAAATAGAATATGCTGTAACTTTAGCTGCTACAGAATATTTATGTAGGGGTAATGAAGTTGTATGAATCTAAATATTTTATGTGCCTTTTCTGCTTTTTTTCTTTTGCCATAATACTCATACGCCAAGTCGGGCGGGGTTTGCTGCTGGATAACATGTTTAAGTTGTAAATAGTTATTTACGATAACGCGTACGCTTTTGCGTAACCGTAATACTGTAAACAGCATAAATATTAGTAGGAGAAGATATTTTTAAAGTTGATGGTATATTGAAATTCGATTGCAGAGGAGTCGTGCAATCTGAGTTCTTGCCAAAGTGTCATATGGTCAATAAAAAATATTACCTGCAAGTTTGCGCATTTTATAGAGGCCTATGAACGGATGGCTCTGCACTATGATTTAAAAGATGATAACTACATCGAAGGAGGAGCTAAATAAGATCACGAAAAATAACTTTTTAAGTGCTTTGAGTAGAAGTGTGATTACTTTGAAGGAGACAAAATGATATTCATGACAAAACTGTCGGCTTATCAACATATACAGCATAAATTATTTCATATGCGGTATTTTCCATTTTATTTATGTTTGTATGTGGATTGACACATAATAGAAATTCTGACTAAAGTACCATATTTCCTTGGCTTTCACTTTGACTCACTTCGTTAAAGCCAACACAGGATTAACTTTGCGCAAAGTACAGAAAAATCTCTATCATTCTGCTAACACTTATACGCACCCACTTACAGGTACTGAATTTCATATACTTGAACATATCAGCAACACACTTCGCCTGATGCTCGAATTTGTCAATGTCCAGGGAACTCTGCTGACAGCAAACTATTCGCATGTACTCGTCTACGTGATCACGTGTGAATATCTTTGTTCAATATTCGTGTTCAAAGGTGTTGCCATTCAAGTTGAATGTGAAAAGTTTCTCGATTTGTCGCTGCCACAAAAAAGAAAGTTTGGCATTTTCGGCGTCAACATTTTTGCTTCTTCGCATTAGTGTATCTGCTGACATATAGCACTTTCATATACATATATATGTCTATATAAGATTGGCTGTAGTGCTATAAAGTTTTTTGCTTCATTTTATTAAAGTCATGCATTTATGTTTCTTAGTGTATTTTCTACAAAAAATACAAAAATATTTAGTTTTCACATTTTTGTTGAGAATATTATTTCATAAGGTTAATTCAGGGTTTTCTATATATTACCGAAACACTATGACGTCAATGTTACTAATTTGTTTGGGTAACTTTTTTTGTGAGCAAAACTATTAGTTGTGTGTCTACTGTACTTCAAGTATAGTTTGTTTACAGCTACCACATTTCATAATGCTCCCAATTTGAACCAGTTCTATTTCAACGGATAATAAGATTTGATTTCCTTATTTTTTTATCTTCGAAGCGCTCAGTTAAGTGTGCCACTTGGCTTAGAGATATATTTTTCGAATTATATATTGGCAGTATTTTCAGCTAGTTTTAAAATTGGAATAGTTTTTTACTGCTGTTTTGAGAGCCTCTGTAGGAAAAATATGTCAGTAAATTTGGTGTTTAATAAAAGTTACAGTCCTGTTAAAAAAATTCATTTATTTTTGCCTCAAATTAATAAAAATCGAAAAGAATTTTTTTTAGACATATAATTTCAAGAAATTTATTTTGTAGAGCCACAAATTTAGCTTTTTTGTAAATATAAGAATTTCCAATTTTGTTACAAAAAGGAAAAGTGATCGCCGCGTTTGGCCCAAATAAATTCCAGCCGAGAATATACGTTTTTATAAGCATCTTTCGTATATTTTAACCATTCTCCCTACCAATCGACACGAGCCTTTTTTGAGCAATCGACAAATTGTGTGGGATCCAACGTAAAAAATTTGTTTACAGTTAAATTTCCATGTACTATTGAATGTTTTCTGATCGCACTTTGGGCTATAGTTATCTCTATTTCACAATAGGTCACACGATGATCTAGTAATATTATTTTGTGCACAGCATCAACAGTTTCCAGAACAACAACTGGTTTTAAAGGACCTTCACGAAATCCATCTTAGAGTGATCTATAATCTCGATTTAATTCACACCATCGATGAACACTTACCTTTGATTAAGCTGCATCGCCAAAAACTGAATTAAATTCATTGATGCAATATTGCTGAGTTAAGCCACGTCGAAAGTTGTAAATAAAAAATTTTCGCGGGTTGATTTAAAAAGATGTGTATTTTAAGTTACGTAAGCAATGGAAAAAGCGGCCGTACAATAAAACGTTCTGAGTATCTATAATAACGAAAATATCAAACTTTACGATAAAGTTGTGAGTTGCTAGATTGTAACATCAGGGTTGCCAAACCATGAAATTTAAAGCCAAGCTTCGTTAACCTGCAAACCTTGTTCTAAAATAAGATCGTTCATTATGAAATGGCAAACTAAGTATAAATCCAATAATAATTGTCAAAAAGATCAATCTGGAAAAAATGTTGCCTTAATGAAAATTATACGCCTAAAATAACACCCGTTATATTATAAGCTTAAAGGATTTGAAAATAACCTAGAATCTGTAATGGTTCGTTCCCATTGCCGCTGCTATTTGAGTTGTAATTTAGTTATTTTTTTTTTAATAACAATTATTTAATAACAATTAATTAAAAAACTTACAAGTTCAATTAATGATCACAGTTTTTAAAATCTTCTCTTTTCCTTTACATAGAGGGCAAGAGTGAAGACCTTCAATTTAAAGTCAATTATGATAGTTTTGCTGTAAAGCTTTCAACCTAAAGTAAAAAGTTCTAATTTATTTATCATGAATTGTAATTAAACTAAAAGTTATAACAAAAAGTTGAAACTAAACGAAATAAAATGAACTACTACTTAATTTCATTAAAAACATAATTCCAATGCCAACTCGCCTATGCCGAGGTCTACTAACCGAGCGTAGCAGCAAAAAGAATGTCAGAGTGCCAAAAACCCATTAAAATGAGTAACAAAATGAACTCTGACGCACCAAAAGCAAAGCTTAAAAACAAAGGTACAAGCATTACAACTACAAATTACGAGGGTCAAAACCACAACAGTGTGACGGTGTTCAGCACATGGGAATGCTCAGCGGCAAAGTGCCAACTAGTGTTCAACAATTTTATGTCTCCTAAGCGCACACTTATGTAGCTTTGAATGTATCTACAAGTGACCACAAAATTGTAGGTGCCTGCGATTGTCTCTAGCCATCGCACATAGTTCTCCAGTTGTCCTTACACTAGCTTACTAAGTAATAAAATCATTTACGTGTGCACTAAATTCAAAAGGTTGGAACGAGTTTAAATGCCGTTTAAATAACTGTTGGTTAGTGTTTAGTACAGAGTAAGCTAAGGACAGTTAGTTTGAACGGAGGACTTCAATTCGCACTAAAACAAAGTCTAATTGTTTTCGAAAGCATCGTTATAAAGTAAACTAGTAAGAGGTTAACATATAGAGAACAAAATGCTTATTGGCTTGAATCTCTCCTTTACCTAAGTCCTCCAAGTTACCACAAAGGAAACAAGAAGTATAACTTGTGTTAAAACTTTCTACAGAAAAAAATTTTGTGTTCTTACTAAGTACATTTTTGTATTTTTAACATCACGGTTAGCATCGCTAAGCGTAAAATTTACAAAAAATTACCACAATATATTTGAGTACTGAATTAAAATTTTTTATTATTCGCCTCATTTCGGAATAGCATACAAAATTCATCATCCACTTTTATATCGCTTTAATTTTCTTAATTATTTACAGAAACTTTCCATTTATTAATTATTTATTGCAGCAAAACTTCTAATCTCTCTAAAATATAGTATGGAGCATTCTCATTAGGGCCACTATTTACGATCCCTAATTATACCCAAGAGTACAATGGATTTTTACTTGTATTTTAATTCTTAAAAATCAAAAAGAACCAACTTTGATATTTTTTTCCGACCGACTGAATGCTGTAGTCGAGACCCATCACATCTTATTTAATTAAAGT
The DNA here is from genome assembly GCF_023373825.1 of Bactrocera dorsalis. Classification (NCBI taxonomy): domain Eukaryota; kingdom Metazoa; phylum Arthropoda; class Insecta; order Diptera; family Tephritidae; genus Bactrocera; species Bactrocera dorsalis. The sequence continues at coordinate 63,922,416 of NC_064305.1, forward strand.
TGCGCTTATTATGATTTCGCAAAAAATAGCAATAACCTTAAGTTACGTTAAGAACATGCTGCTTAATGAACATGACGAATATTATATAGCCACCTAAAAAGTCATGAAAACTATTACTTAATTAATGGAATTCATGCAAGCGGAAAAGAGTATACATCAACTATTTCAAAAGAAAAATTTGCTTAAAAGTAAAAGAACTCTTATTTAATCAAAGGTATGACAAACTTAATGACTTAACGGTGGTTAACTTTTACTGGCTTAATAAGATTTACGAAAAAATAATAATAATTACTCTAGTTTTCTTAGTAATGCTGTTAGTTACCTGTTCATTTCAGCTTATTATGAACCTAAAGTCTCTTAGTTTACATCCTCTCATTTCACTTTGTCACAATAATATGATTTTAGGCTTCCACCAAATACTTATTTTATCTAAAGTTTGTAATACGAATTCGACACCTCAACTTGCACTAGTAATCAATTTCAAGACTTTCTATAGATATGCGTTTCAGCCAAACATATCCATCGTCGAATCACTACATTTACATATGTGCATTAGGTTGTTTGTCAATTTCCAAGTTGTTTCCTTGTTCGCAAACACCTCCTTAATTTTTAGTTTTTGCTACAAAATTCCTTTAGCTTAAACCGTTCATTATTCATTTTTATTTTCCCATGTATGTATATAACATGGAATTATTTGATACTTGGCATATATTGCATTAATTACAATCCAAATGAATTGAGCATTCGTACAAGTGATTTATACATTCGGTGTTGCTCATACAACATGGTGCACGATGTGAATGCATTAATTTAGACGCATAACGATATTTAATAATAATGTTATATAAATTAACTAAATATCGTTACAGACCCAACAAATAAAAGTTTATTATAAAATTCAAACTATTCATAGAAAAAGTGATAGATTTAGTGAACAGTGTGAATAATAGTCTAAACCTTTTTTATGTACACTGATTTTATGTCTTATACAAATCATGTTCAAAAAAAGCATCTAAGTCCAAGTATAATTTTCTCTTCCTATAATCAGGTGTATATAACCATTGATTTTTATTTTAATCGATTCTTCTAAGATTGGTTTTTAATTCTAATAATTATATCGGTAATTATTACTCAATTCAACTCAAGCTGTATATTTTTTATTCTAGTCTCGTTAGAAGAGCCAAATTGACACGTGGACAAGTCATCTTAAATAGTAAGCATAGTAAGTTTTTTTTAAAGTGATGAGGAAAATAAAATAAACTAACAGTCAACAAAAGGCGAAAATGAGACAGAAATGAAAAATGAAAAGATTTTCAAGAAAAAGTAATATTACAGAGAGAGGCTAACTAACTGACCGCTGAATTCTGGACAAAAGCGCATGACGTCAATGAAAGCGTGAAGGTGCAGCTGGAAGTGTACGAAAATTTTTCACTTTCACAACTTCCACTGTCCTTAAGTAACACACGCTAACACGCCATGCAATCACGCGCGACTTCCAATTACATGAAAAATTCAGTGGAAGTGTTGGTCCTCGCAAACTCCTTTTTTCTCAAACTGTTTAGAAAATTACATTTTCTCTCTTTCTTTCTAGTTTTGTCTTGAATAAACAGTCTCTACAAGCTGACCTGAACCAATCCATGGTGTGCAAACTGTTAAATTGTTGCGCAACTGTTGCACAGCTTAAGTTTTTGTGAATTTTTTGACGACTTTCTTCACATTCGTTGGCGAACCAATCATACTATGTGTAAATGTTGTCGTTTTGGAACCTTCTTTCTTATTTAATTGCTCTTGTTAGCGAGTTTGTTTGCAAAGCAATAAGCAGCGAGATTTCGTAATTACTTGACAGTTTCATTGCGATGATTGTAAACGTTTCATTTGCTCATCTAATTGTGACTTAAGTACTTAAGGGAAAGTTTACGAGGCGTTAAAAATGTCTAGTATGGCCAGAGTTCTGTGACGAATGTTTGCAACTTGCCCGCAATTACCGCTTTGGTAACATAACCTCATATATGAATGGCCTATGTAAGTACATTGCATGGGGTTCAAAAATAAAACTGTGGATGTGTGACTTAAGCAATTTGCTAATTTGAGAAAATTTTTCTAGAGGTCTTATTTTATTGGCATCAATGCCATAGTGTTTCGGGGTAACCACAGCCAGTTCTTATTACTTCATCTGAACCTCGTGTGACGTGATCGAACCACTATATAAAGGGTGAACCCTTTTAAAATATTTTTTTCAACAGCCTTTTTTGACAGATTAGGTATAGAAAGACTTGCACCTGAACAATATTCCAAATCATTTAAATTTATTATTCACGTTCTGTAGTGAATCGCGCGTAACTGCTTTCAAGTGAATATACGCATCAAAGGATATAGACGTTGTCGAAGATTACCAAGCTGTCAGTTCAGGAGCCCTTTGTGACATATTCTTTAGTAGCTTGGTTAAACAAAAGTGTGATACATACATACATGTATATATCTTCTTTAAAGTATCTAATTTCTTTACACACAAATTTCTGGAATGCTCTTGGCTAATGGTTGATTCTCAAATTTCTTGATGATAATACAAATGGAACCGCGATGGCACTAATACAAATGAGGCTATATCATACGCATATATATACATGAGGTATAGTGTGTAGCAAATACTCACGAACACATTAACACATATAAAAATGTGTTTACGTGCACTTAACTCTAATAATCAAACAACCCAAAAAAAAACAAAAACAAACATGTGCTCACACATGCATACACACACATCCATATTCCTTACATATATTCTTGTCCATATGAAATGCATTAAGCTGCCAATATTCAATGCCGGGGCTCCAAAGTCCCCCAAGTGTAAAGCACACCTCGTATATTTGTTAGCATACTGTTAGGCGTCGAATCACTTGAACCAAAAAATCAAATAACTGCGTCGCCAGTGATGATATAAGTATCCACAGAGCGTTGAAAAGGGATTCTACGCAAGATAGTCACAATCCAAAAATTGTGCTTGTATACACTTTATCATGTTGTGCGTGCAATAAATAGAGAATGTGAAGAAATTCTGTTCTTCCAAAGGTGTTGTGTCGGGCGTTTGGGAATCCCTGTTATAAATTTACTCTCTGGTTAAGTCGCCATAAACGTACACTTACACATAAATACATATTTTCCCGTACAATCGCAAACACCTTGTGAGAGGTATATTGCGTCGCTAAGGTGTTAATATGCTTTAACTTTCTACAGCCAGACAGGTCATACACTCACGTACTATTCACATAAATACAACATGATACATAAAAAGTCCCAGTGTGTTTATGTAGGTATTGTTCATAAAGAGGCCTCATATATTATTACTTTATGCACAAGCGGTAAATAATAACCTTTAATAACAGAAATTTGCAAATGAAATTGTGAAACACTTAAGCGTAAATATATGTTATATTCTCTTTCAGGGCATGTAGTGCAGTTTTGTTGAAATGAAAGGTCATCCATATCGTTCTAATTGTGTTTTCTTTTCTTCTAGCCTCTTAAAATAAAATAAGACTACGATTTTGATAGTGCTTACAAAGCAAAAAAATGTCCATATTCCCAATAATCATAGAGAATATTTATCATCTCGCCGCTAGATCCAAACTTAAATTAAATTAAAATTTACTTTTGTAAAAATTCGATCTTATTCGATATTATTGGTATTGACAAATGAACAAATTTTAATTATATTTCATATGAAAATTATCTGAATAAAAGCAATTTTTTGAATAGCTTATATCTACAGTCTGAAGGATGAAATACTTCGATATGGTTCGTTTTGAATACAATTATATACATTGTGCCAAAAAGCACCCGGAAGTTTTAACTAAATTCAGTAGCACAGGTTGACAGACAGCGATCATAATTTTCATACTAACTAAGGGCAGTCCTACCAACTTAGCAAAATACATACATACAAAGCATTTTTTTGACATATTATTTATCCGGGGTACTTTTTTGTCACAAGTTAGACGGACGATTTTTCTGATATAATTTTGGTGGTAAAATCAATATAATTTCTGTAAGCTTATGTAGTTCTTTCTTATAATTTCTGAGGAAAGTATAAGTCACTATGACTTACTTCAGTTAAAGGTTTTTAATATTCGGTTTACAAAATATTATAAAATTCTTTTATAGCCCGAACCGTATCACCAGAGATCGACTTTTATATACTAGTTAATACCATACATAAAGTCCAAGGACATGGTAAAGACAGCTTTTATAATTTTAAATACTTAATGTAACAACATTCACATGACGAGGTGAGTCGGTAATACCTTGTCGGTCTCTTCATTATTATCTCCAGACATCAATTGTTATGTATTTAATGGAGTACTTACATACTTTTGTACCACAAATTTGTAGACATGAATTGCCCTAATATTCTAAGTAAAATATAAACTTGTTACCTGTTCGAATTTCTAACAAATTGAAAAGCATTTATAACAAAAGCTGAGATATTATTGTGTCCCTGTAGGACTTTATTGTTATTGTCGGTTGTAACTTTCTTAAAAATGTTTAATAAAATATTACTAATAAAGTATAAAAAAAATATAAAAATAATAAAATACCGGAAACAGGTGGCAACTTCGTGTATTAATATTTTCAAAATATACCAAAAAATAAAATAAATATGGATACATATTATTTCAGCCTGCCTTAAGTTAATACTGCATAGTTTAAGTTTATAATAGAATTTAGTTTTACGCAATTTCTCTGCAGTATACTTGATTCTTCACGATATTTTCCTGCTGAGTTGCAGTCTTAAGTGTGTTCATATGGCATATGCTTGTGAAATTTTCGGCATGCGAGACGTAAAGCAGCACGCTCCAACAATTTAGATAAATACACAAATAAACCAGCAAATAAAAGCACGTGATCAATCAAGTTAACACTCCCAATCTAAACGTTCACTTATTCATGAGATATTGCCCTTGCATATGCATACATACTCATAGACTCCTGCGGAGCTGAATGTACTGACATATAAAAGAATTTGATTGTATTTGGATATATACATGTACGGCTTTCGGACTGCCGCTGACCAATGAAAAATTAGTTGAATATTTGCTGCTTGTCAACTAGCACAAGTTTTGGCACGGCTCACCTAATATGTCTTATACTTGTATATCCGTCTGTTATGCTTATACGAGTATTTCATACCGGAAACTTATGGCTACCTAATCAAATGCTATCTCACATAACAACCCCTTCTACTCTATTATTTTCATCTTTACAAGAAAAAGGAGACTTTTAACACAATTACTTTGGGAACTTAATATTCGCTAGTTGATTGATTCGCATGGTCCGCAGATTATTAGTACAAATATGCCTACTTAAAGGCGCCAGCCGGTATTTACACTCCAACCCCTTAGCTGTCTAGAACTGGACGTTAATCAATTTGTTCATCCGAAAGCAGTAAATGACGAAAATATGTACATTGCGTAAATAGCTACGGTATATATGTACATAAAGCTGTACATGTATACTCGTATTTGTCTTCTACCATTGTATGATTAACTGTTCTCACCAAATATGCATGTAAATCACAAAAATGATTTTATGTGTATGTGGGTGTTTGTGTCTAGTCGTAAAAAAATTGGCACTAGTTCAAAACTTGGAAATATTTCTTGCATGTTTCCTTCGCCATTTTCTACTTGCGCGCATTCTTCGGTTGTCATGCTTTTAGCCGCTTTGCATATTATAAGTTTTGCCGTGTAAGTGGCACTCACTTTGTTTGACGTATGCACTAAACTCGGTTCTTTAATCCGCCCTCTTTCTCTTTTATTATTTTTGTCTCCATGTGGCAGCTGTCAATTGCTCGTTTGGACTGCTAGTCCTTGTTCCTTTGCATTACTCAATTCCATCGCCTCTTCGATTTTTTCCAGCTGAGTATAATTTTTGGAAATATTTGTGAGCTTATCTGTGAATGTTACTGACGATACTTAACACTCGCAGAGAACACTGTTCCGTAGTTTGTATTATAATTTGTTTGCAGTAAGTACATACACATACATGTAGGAGACGTACACGGACGGACGACTCGAAGCGGACAGACATATTAATATTAATATATCATTATATATATTATTACTTACCTACATTTTTCTAACCAAACAACTATTACTTACATTCTAACTTAAACTACATAATACGAAAGAATGCAACCATGCTATAGTAGCAATAGTCAATACCAACTTGACGAACATACTAGACGCGTACCCGACAACAGACAAACGGGACAGTTGCATTTGGAACGTTAATAAAGACGCATCTATTTATTATACATATAATAAAACACCAAGTCTTTTATTTCCTACAAATTTTGGGGACTCAACCGCGGATGAACATTTGAGCCAATAAGTCGAGTGTATTTAAAAGCAAAGATATTTGTATATGTTTGTGCTGCGTTTAAGCAAATTTCGTGAAAATAAACAAACAGCAACTTGGAGTGTGTTGAGTGTGACTGGTGAATACATTTATACGTGTAGTAGAAAAACTTAAATTACTTGTGATGCGCCAACCCGAATGCGTTTAAAACATTTACAAACATTTCTCGGTGAATATTTGGATCAAAAAAGGGTTAAAACTGTTATGCGATTGTTCATATTACTGTGTGAATCAAGCGAAAGATTGGTTATGAAAACCAGAGGCTTCAAAGCATTTCCACGAACATGGGAATTTTTTGAACTGTACGTTACATTTAGAATTTGAAAACCCGAAAAGCAATCGGTCGCGCGAGTGAAGAGCAGTAAAAGCCATTAAGCCATATTTTGCAAAAGAAGTAAAGTGTAAAGAAATAACGAAGCGCAAAGAGTCGCGTGATCGTGAGCAGTAAAAGCCATCAAGCTATATTCTGCAACGGACGTAAACTGTAACGAAATATAAAGTAAAGCAGGACAAGCAGAGAAGCTGCATTGTCGGTAAAGTGTAGAAGAAATAATACACAGTTGGTAGAACGAAGTTCAAAGAGTTACGCTATTGATGAACAAGAAGTGCTAGAAACTAGAACTAGAAACGCGAGTGAAGAGCAGCAAAAGCCATCAAGCTGTATTCTGCAACAGAAGTGAAGTGTAATGACATACACGGTGAAGCAGTACAAACAGAGAAGATAAATCAGCGAACAACAAAAAGTGTGTGCCAACAATAAGTCATCATAACATCATATGTTAAGTAAAAGAACCAAACACTACAATCAACAGTCAAATACAAGTCTATATAGAAGAAGCAAGAAAGAGAGGCAACAACCATCGTTGGAGAAGAGTAGTTATTGACATCACAATTCGGTAATAATAAGGTAAATAATATAGAAAAAGAGCAGCAATAGTAGCTTACACCACATAAAAACACAATTTCATAAGAAAATTTTATAACTAACTAAGTGAGAAAAAATATAAGTAAATGAATTTGAAGAAGTAAAGTAACTACATTAAACATATAATACAGAAGGCAAAACAAAACTAAAAATTATAATAGTAAATTAAAGAATTGAAAACTGATTTATAAATGTAAACGGAAATGCAGATAAGTAATGCATAATAAAATTGCAACTATTTATTATTATAAGTAACGTTTAAGCCGCAAATCAATTAAAGCATTTTTGTAACAGATACTTCAATTGTTAACAAACATTTTACATAATACTATATACATTGTAAAATTGAAGAACACCTACATTTACTTCTTTCTTTTGTATTAAATATTAATTAATTTTTAAAAACTTACTTTTTATATTACGTATAAATTATAATAATATACTGTATATACATTTAATTACATTATACCTAATTTTTAATATTGATAATTTTCATAGTTGTAAAATATTGTAAGACCATGGACGTACAAACGATTTTAGGTATGACAGTAGAGACGTTGAAGGAACATCTAAGAAGGGTTGGATTAAATATTCAAGGACGGAAAATTGTACTTAGAGAGAGACTTCTAAGACATCATAATCTCGTACAGAGCGATGAAGAAGATAGTGAGGTAGAATCCGCGTATGAGGAAGCAGTTACAGAACGAGCTGTTGCAATTAGTAGCAACTTCACGCTCAGAGACATTCAAGACAGTTTACCTTCGTTTACCGGTACAGACGCATTAAATTTTAATGATTGGGTTCAAGAGTTTGAAGATAATGCCATTACATTAGGGTGGAATGAGCTACAAAAGTATATATATGCTAAACAATTGCTAAAAGGAGCCGCAAAACTTTTCGTACGCAGTCAGTCAGGTATTAAAGATTGGAATTCTTTAAAATCAGCTATTACAGATGAATTCGGTATCAAATTATCTTCGTTAGACATCCACAAAATGTTACAGAATCGACGTAAAAAGTATAATGAATCGTTTAAAGAGTACTTATATACTGTGATGGAGATCGCCAAACCCATTAATCTAGATGATGCTAGTTTAATAGGATATTTTATAGAGGGAATTCCTGACTCGAAAGCTAACAAAACAATCTTGTATCAGGCAAAAACTATTAAAGATTTGAAAGAAAACCTTAAAATTTATGAAAAGGTGCATGGTTCACGGCAGTCTTTAAACAAGCCAAACTATGCACAGAATTCAAGTTTTCAAAACAACAACAACGTAAAAAAATGTCACAAATGCTCAGCTACCACACATCTCGCAAAAGATTGTGGTAATACTGACAAACAGTTTAAGTGTTTCAAATGCGGGAAAATAGGTCACAGGAGTTTTGAGTGTAAAGAAGGTGTTGGGAAACACATAAAGGTAGAGAATAATTCTTTCAACAGCATGTCCGATGTACCATGGTACATAGATAGTGGTTTAATTTATAAACAAATTTTGATAGGCGACATCAGTGTTAACGCTATGGTTGACACGGGAGCTGATTTGAGTTTACTAAGATTCGATACGTTTGCAAAGTTAAATTATCCACAATTGAGTGGAGTGAAAAAAAGATTAATAGGAATCAAAGATACTGAATTAACTACATTAGGTAGCATAACTAGAGAAATAAATATTGATAGTCTCAAAGTAGAAGCAACGTTCCACATAGTTAGGAGTAATGATTTGCGTTACCAAGCCGTTTTAGGAAATGATATTTTGAAAGTAGTAGACTTAGAGGTTTCAGACGGTTCGGCTACGTTTAAGAAAAAGCAAAAAACTAATGATGAGCAAAATACAATGAAAGAGGAAGTTTTAAATGAAGAGGATAGTATTCTATTTAAGGAATTTACTTCGCTTTGTCTTCAAAATGTCTTAACTGTTGAAAAGTCTGACATTGATTTAAATTTGTCTCATTTATCTGTGGAGAAAAATGCGATTGTAACCGCAATGGTCAACCAATATTCTCCAGTTAAAAACTTCCAATCTCCGGTAGAAATGAAAATTATTTTGTCAGATGATATCCCCGTATATCAATCCCCTCGTAGAGTTTCATATGCTGACCAACGTGTTATAGATGAACAGATTTCCAGTTGGTTGAAAGATGGTATAATTCGTCAGAGTAATTCTGAATATGCATCGCCAGTAGTTCTTGTCTCAAAGAAAGATGGCACGAAGCGTTTGTGTTGTGATTTTAGAAAACTTAATGAAAAAATTACACGTGATAATTTCCCTATGCCACTTATCGACGACGTTTTGGAAAGACTGCAGGGTTCAGCAGTTTTCACAACATTGGATTTGATGAACGGTTTCTTTCATGTTCCGGTGGAGTCAAATTCCAAAAAGTATACATCATTTGTTACATATAGTGGGCAGTATGAATTTAATTTCGTACCTTTTGGTATTTCAAATTCTCCTGCCGTGTTTTGTCGATACATTTCAGCAATTTTTAGAGATCTGGTTCAAAAGGGAATTATTGTAGTCTATATGGACGATATAATTATACCAGCACAAGATGAAAAGGAAGGAATAGATAAACTAAAGATAGTTTTATCTTGAGCAGAAAATTATGGACTCAAAGTTAGGTGGCAAAAATGTCAATTTTTAATGAAAAAGATTACATTTCTTGGGTATGTAATAGAAGGAGGAGGTATTAAGCCTTCCGAAGATAAAGTAAAAGCTGTAAAAATGTTTCCAATACCTCGGGATAAGAAGTCTCTTCAAAGATTCTTAGGCCTCACGTCGTACTTTAGACGGTTTATAGAAGGTTACGCTGTAGTCGCAAGACCATTAAGCAATCTCCTTAGAAAAGACGAAGCATTTCGATTCGATCAAGAACAACAGCTAGCATTCCAACAACTAAAGTCAGCACTGACCAAAGCACCGATTTTAAAATTATATAATCCAACGGCCGAAACGGAGATCCATACTGATGCCAGTAAGCATGGATACGGAGGTGTTTTACTTCAGAAAGATCCAGACGACCAACAATTCCACCCCATACAATTTATGAGCCGTAAAACTAGACCCGAAGAGGAAAAGTATCACTCATATGAGTTGGAAGTTCTCGCGATTATAGAAGCATTAAAAAAGTGGCGGATTTACGTAATCGACAAAAAGTTTAAAATTGTAAGTGATTGCAATGCGTTCGCATTAACAATGAAGAAGAAAGATGTACCACTCAGAGTTAGTAGATGGGCTATGTATCTCCAAGATTTCAACTATATAATCGAGCATAGGCCGGCGACGAAAATGAAACATGTTGATGCTCTAAGCCGAATGACGGCAATGCTACTTGAAGATTCTTTAAGATTTCGTTTAAAAGAAGCTCAACAAAGTGATGACTGGTTAAGGGCAATATCAACAATTTTAGACAACAATCCTTATGAAGACTTTTACATAAAAAATGGTATAGTACACAAAGATCCTAATAAAGAGTTAGTAGTAGTTCCGCAAGCAATGGAAGAAGAAATTATTCGAACTGCACATTGTCAAGGGCATTGGTCAACAAGAAAGACGCAGGATTATGTTGAAAAATCATTCTATATCCCACAAATAGGACCTAAAGTTGCGAAAGTTATAAAAAGTTGTATCGAATGCATTATAGGGGAAGCAAAATCGGGAAAAAGAGAAGGTTTACTTTCTCCCATAGATAAAGATGATAAACCGTTAATGACATATCATTTGGACCACTTAGGCCCAATGGAAACGACACATAAACAATATAATCATTTGTTTGTAGTAGTGGACGCATTTAGCAAGTTTGTATGGCTTTACCCTACCAAGAGCACAGACGCAACATCCGTAATAGAACGTTTAGAAAAACAAGCAGCGATATTTGGGAATCCCCAACGAATAATAACCGACAGAGGCACGGCTTTCACAGCCAAAAGTTTTGAAGAATATTGTAGCAAGGAAGGTATTCAGCATCTTCTAATTGCAACAGGTGTTCCACGGGGAAATGGCCAAGTAGAAAGAATAAATCGCATCATTATATCACTTTTGACTAAATTATGTCACAATAATTCTGAAAATTGGTACAAACACGTAGATAGAGTCCAGCGTTTAATAAATAATACACCCCCGAGAAGTACAGGTGTAGCTCCATTCAAAATAATAACAGGCTTAGACATGCGCATACCTGAAGACATAGGATTTAGAAGACTATTAGATGAAGAATTGTTAAAAGAATTAGAAGCCGAACGCGAAAGTGTGAGGAATAAAGCTAAAGAAAATATATCAAAGATTCAGGAAGAAAATAGGCGAACTTTTAACTCGAAACGTAAACAGGAAACAGAATACAAAATAGGCGATTTAGTAGCAATTAAGCGGACGCAGTTTGGACCAGGTCTAAAGATTAAAGCAAAATTTCTCGGTCCATATTCCGTTAAGAAAAAACTAGGGCACGGAAGATATGACGTTGAAAAAGTAGGCGACCACGAAGGTCCTCATAAAACCACAACGATAGCTGAATTTATGAAATCATGGACTCCTTCGTTCGGGTCGAACGACTGTTCAGGACGGCCGAATGTAGGAGACGTACACGGACGGACGACTCGAAGTGGACAGACATATTAATATTAATATATCATTATATATATTATTACTTACCTACATTTTTCTAACCAAACAACTATTACTTACATTCTAACTTAAACTACATAATACGAAAGAATGCAACCATGCTATAGTAGCAATAGTCAATACCAACTTGACGAACATACTAGACGCGTACCCGACAACAGACAAACGGGACAGTTGCATTTGGAACGTTAATAAAGACGCATCTATTTATTATACATATAATAAAACACCAAGTCTTTTATTTCCTACATATATATATCTATCAGTTCCGTGTTTGTTTTCGTTTATTAAGTAGTTAGTGATATTCAGAATTATATTTTTTTTTTGTTTTCTGAAAATACAATATCTTAGAAATATTCTCTCCGAAGATTTGAAATAAATCCCTCAAATGCGTTTTGATAATCTCAAGTGTAACAAAGAAGGCTATGGAACGTTAGATAAGTGGCTGTTAGAAGCAGCTGCAAGGGATAGATTTTTGGTGCTTTTTCGAACACCCTCAATCAAGTGTAGAGCTTGCTACTTATACTTCTCAGAGTTATTCTTTCTTACCTTCCAATGTTTTAAAAGCTTTGAAGCAAATTTATGAAGATCTAGTGGCTTAAAAGCAATATTCCTAATTTCATTGCTGCAGATGATTGGTCGCCTAGAAGTCCGGATTTGAACCCATTGGACTGCAGTTTTTGACTAAAGTTCCAGAACATGAACCCTTAAGTACCTCATTTAAAAAAGGAAAGTGTCAAAAAATAGAAACTGTGAGTGCTGTTATTGAATTCAAAAAACATCATTTCGAAAGATGTTATGCATTATTAAATATTATAATAATAAAAAACTGTTTTATAAAGTAGTTTCATTTTTATATTGGTCAAAACTTGTAACAGAGGTTGTGACGAGACTAAGTATACATACTTATGTTTGTTGGTATGCATTTTGTGTACGTTAAAAGCACTCTATAATTTTTGTATATTTAATATTCAGTACAATTTTTGTCTTGTGTCTCGACGCGTGTGTCAAATAATCACTACTCAGTGATTTGATTTGCTCTTGTCTCATTTTTATGCATTATAGTTGTCATATATGCTTACAACTTTTGCAAGTATATTCACGATTATATTCTTCACTTCATACGTATACTTATGTATGCAGTGGAGTCCTATGGATTATCATCACTCCGAATGTAACAATTTTGCTCAATGACGTATCTATTCCTTAAACAGTGAGTTTCATCCATTATTTTGAAAATAAATTTGCACAATTTGCTGAAGTTGTGAAGGGTAGGTATTATTCTTTTTAATTATTATACCAAACTGAGGATAAATCAATGAAGAGTACATACCAACACATCACACAGAAATATAAGCAGGATGCCCACGTACGTAATTTTTATTAATATAGATGAACACATATAAATATTAATTCAGAAAATGTTACAATTGAACAGCAGAAACTCAGTGCTTCCTTTGCGTATTTTTTTTTTTTTGTGAAAAAATTTGTTTGAGAAGATACACTCAATTCAACGCCATATACAATTGTATTGTTGGACAGGTCCAGGTCATATTTATAAGCTCAAGTTTTTGCAAAAGCTTCGCGAACTAAGACCTTTCTTATTTCTTTATTCATATTGTTTTACCCTCTTCACGACAATATTCTGTGCTGTGATGAGCATTAATTTGTTACCTACTAACGGGTGATTTTTTTGAGGTTAGGATTTTCATGCATTAGTATTTGACAGATCACGTGGGATTTCAGACATGGTGTCAAAGAGAAAGATGCTCAGTATGCTTTGACATTTCATCATGAATAGACTTACTAACGAGCAACGCTTGCAAATCATTGAATTTTATTACCAAAATCAGTGTTCGGTTCGAAATGTGTTTCGCGCGCGTGTTTTGTTCAGCGATGAGGCTCATTTCTGGTTGAATGGCTACGTAAATAAGCAAAATTGCCGCATTTGGGGTGAAGAGCAACCAGAAGCCGTTCAAGAACTGCCCATGCATCCCGAAAAAATGCACTGTTTGGTGTGGTTTGTACGCTGGTGGAATCATTGGACCGTATTTTTTCAAAGATGCTGTTGGACGCAACGTTACGGTGAATGGCGATCGCTATCGTTCGATGCTAACAAACTTTTTGTTGCCAAAAATGGAAGAACTGAACTTGGTTGACATGTGGTTTCAACAAGATGGCGCTACATGCCACACAGCTCGCGATTCTATGGCCATTTTGAGGGAAAACTTCGGACAACAATTCATCTCAAGAAATGGACCCGTAAGTTGGCCACCAAGATCATGCGATTTAACGCCTTTAGACTATTTTTTGGGGGCTACGTCAAGTCTAAAGTCTACAGAAATAAGCCAGCAACTATTCCAGCTTTGGAAGACAACATTTCCGAAGAAATTCGGGCTATTCCGGCCGAAATGCTCGAAAAAGTTGCCCAAAATTGGACTTTCCGAATGGACCACCTAAGACGCAGCCGCGGTCAACATTAAATGAAATTATCTTCAAAAAGTAAATGTCATGAACCAATCTAACGTTTCAAATAAAGAACCGATGAGATTTTGCAAATTTTATGCGTTTTTTTTTAAAAAAAGTTGTCAAGCTCTTAAAAAATCACCCTATACATATCTTCGAATATTAGAGATTTGAACAATAGACATCACAATACATATCTGTAAAAACTTTTTCAGATCTTGTTTGTCTATATCATTCAGTTTTCTTGCCTCCTTTTGACGAGTGCATAAATTTCGATGAGATCAGCTGATCATCCTGCGTCTATTATAACACTAACTTCTTTAATATTATATATTGATGGGCTTGCTTCTTCCTGGTTATATTCGTGTCGATGTATGTATATCTAATTCCAAATTTGCTTTATCACCGTCATCCCAGTTTTCTACTATTCATTCGCTATCATTATCAGTAAGCGTCTTACCAGTAAAATTTAGGTTTAAATGCGTGGTATTGCACTTGTGCAAAGATAAATTATAACTCTTGCTAAAATAATTCGTGCGAAGACCGAATTTATTATTTAAGCATGAAACTCTCCAAACGAATAGCAAATGCTTACAAATAATTATACTTTCTCAGTAATTCACAAAAATAATGAAAATTTAGCACTGCGTTTTCAACATATCAGAAAGAAGTTTACTCTTTACTACGTATATTCACACAAACTCAACAATATTTGCGAAACTCTACCAAAGGAGAATAGCGATAACGTACAATTTTCATTTGACAAAAAATAACTGCAAATTAAGAAACGATGTAGCTGCCAGATCAAAGAGAAGTTAGCAATGCATATACGAGTATGTAATGCTATGCAACGAAGGGTTAAGCTCGTCACGACAGGAAATGATAAAACGTCTAATGGTTCATACTATATGTATTTGACCATCACAGTATGATAAATAAGTTTCCGCATAATATAAAAATTTTCTAATTCAAAACAATCATTGCAACTTCTCTCCACATCAAAATTGAGTTCTTGAGTTGACAGAATCTTTCATATACAATTATCTACACAACGAAGTACCAAGCCACAGCAATGATAAGTAAGTAGGTAACGAAGACATGTATGTAGTAGGTAACAAATTAATACAGGACACTATGTGATTGTCATATGTCATATAAATTTGACAAAAATTAAAGTTGTATGTTTTGGCTGGTATATCTGGATACATTTCGAAGTTTTACAAATATATACCGTCCAAGAAAACAACAGTATCATTAGACTACGTGAGGAAATAGTTATAAGATTACTGCTGCTGGGGATACTCACCCTTAAAAAAATTAAAAAGTTTTTTTTTTAATAATTATGTACTACACATCTTTGCCACCTAGGTAGACGTGGAATTTACTCACTGGGAACAGTTCCTTGGACCGAATTCCCAATTTAAAGCTTCTAGATGGGAAATTACGAGGAAGTAAGCACTTTTGAATATCGTGCTAAACCGGATAACTTTCACATATCTGTATTTTCGTGAAGAGATAATAAAATCGATAATTTGATTTCAGGCTCCTGTGGCAAAAGCACCAGAACAAGCACTTGAACGGTTTGATACGAAATTTGGACGAAAAATATCGCTAGCTTGCCCAAACGTTCTATCAAAGTATAAAAAATTCATGAAGGTTTTTGATTTGCTGGAAATGAAGTACGGTTGAACCACATGGATCATTTGCCAACATGGGCTTGCAAATTTAATAGATTTCCAACATGATATTGTAAATATGTAATGTTGCGTAACTCTGTTGCTAGAAACTTAAAATTTCAAATTTGTCATTTTATAATAGCCCACATTAAGAATATAATTCCGCGCAAATTTACAAAACAGCGAAAAGTATAAGCGAAATTCGAGCAACGAAGAAAATGATATAGGGCTGAGTAATGACTCTGTGAGGTGGGCAGGTATTAGACTTATTTTCACAATTCTTCTTCTTAAATAATATCCTCCTACACTTAAACTGCACATGATGTTACGCTGTATTGCAAATTCTTGCAGGCGGTTGCAATGCATTTAAACACCTACAACTGAAATTATGTGCGTATATGTGCGTCGCTCTAATTTAGTAATATTTGAACTCGGAGTGACATGGCCTGCTATACACCCACACACGTTACAAATACAGATGGTGCTTGCAATGCAATTAATAAATGTAGTGGAAGGTTCCGTGCACCATGGCGTATGAGTGATGCCACCGCATTGTATTTCCACCTTCGTTGTTTGAGATAGAGAAGTCATAAAGTTCACTAATCCGTTAGACATTATTCAATATTTTAGTTGGAGCACGCATTTACCCAGAATACGAAAAACCCATGCTGCTTGGTTTTCTTCAAATATTTTACTCAGTTCAGTTGTTTTCATAGAAGACTACTCGATGCAGGATGGTATCTTAAACTTAAAAAAGGCGACAGCTGACAGTTTAACTTAATAAAAGTGGAGCTTTATGCGATAAAAAAACGTGTCCTCATTATTGCACAAAAAAATGAAAAAGATTTCATACGAAATATGGTTGAAATAGCGTTTGAACTTCGAAAACTATGAAGATTAATGAAAATGACAGCAAATTTTAACCTTGCCTTAATTTTGGGACACTTCCCTTAACAAGCCGCTTATCTAATAATATAGCAACGAGTTAATCTAAATAGGGGAAGAGATTAAAGAAAGTGTGGGGAATTTTCACCGTTTCTGAACACACGCCAAACAGATTTAACAGGGACAATGAGCTGACCTCAAGTGGTGGTAAAACTCAGGAAAGACTAAGAGTGTAAACTGCTTTCGATGCTTCAATATCGTGTTTTCACACCAGTTTTAATTTTCACTACGTCGCACATAAGAGCATTTTGTCTCAAAACCCGGACAAAATTATTTAAAGTGATTTTATGAATGAAAATGAATAAAAATGCAGGATTGAATATAAATGATAATGCAATATACATAATCAAATAAAACAAGTGAGGAAGGGCTAAAGGTGCAACCGAGCATTTTATATTGATTATATTTGAGAAGGGGGTAGTATCGACCAGGTTTTATCTATTTTTGCTCATCCATTAAGGTACCTTACATGCAAACACCAATCATATGAAGCAAGGCCAAGTAGATGTTCGAAAATCTTGGTAATAGTTATATGGAGGGAGGGTCAAGTTTTCGGCCAATTGTATATATTTTAGCCGCAAAGATTCATTGAGATGACTCCAATATTGGCGGATATATCCAGCATAAAGTGACCAAGAAGTTCAAAAATCTTTATATTAAGTATATGGGAGCTCAGGGAAGTATCGACCGGATTCAACCCATTTTTGATACAAAGAAATACTATTGTCAGCAAAGGATTCTGTGTCAATTCCAATTCTATATCTCACACATTGAACGATAATTTCTACATAGTGCGTCTGGATTTTAGTTGCCTCTTATGACTGGGATGCCTTAACGCGGGTATATTCGGCCACAATTATCTGATTTAGCGTATTCATTCGCTTTTATTTATCTAATCACAGCTCGCTGACATTGTTCGCAATAATAATCACACCCTTAATTTAACGCACTCATGGTGATAAATGCAAATTGTCTAAATAGAAAGATAAAAACTAAACACTTTGCTGACTGTATTAAATATTGTGTTTTCCTGCTGATAAGAGCAACAACACCGCACTGATAACATGACAAGTAAATTCTAATAAAAAATCACACGTATATATCAAGAGATAGATAACAAATTAGCGAGAGAAAGCACAATATTAATTCTACCACAAATACTTCTAGATCAATATTTGATAAATATGTATATTTAATTGCAAATAGATTATGCACTTAGCAAACGCAGGTGCTGGAAACCGCAAAAGAGGAGATGAGATTGCATAAGGAAATTTGTCTGAGTCAACAGGATAATTACTAAACAACAAATAAACTTAGGCCTGATATATCGTATAAGCGTTGCGAGCAGCGTTTCAAAGTTTACCAAATAAACAAAGAGAACGTTTGATCTTCACTAATTTCTATATTTAATATTAGCTAAGAAGATTCTGTGACCATCTAACCAGAAAGAGATGGTCGGGGACAACATATACATACATATAAGTCGTATCTAATGGGGTAAATCTAAATTCGCAATATGCGACTCCTTCTCTATGTACACCTCTAAATACACCTTTAACCTTCTTTTAATATATTGACGATCTGATAAACGATAGATTTTCAGTTTGGAGGTATCTGCAAAAATTAGTAACCGTATGCCATTATTATCTGCGTTATCGTTCGGTAAGTTAAACAATTTGGAAAATCTGCTTAAACAGAGCTAAGTACTAGCGACTAATTATAACTGAAGATATTTCTCAGAACCAAACGAATTAAAAATTTGGAATTTTTACACTCTTGCAATATGTAGCTACATAGTATAATAGTTTTTTTCACCCAACAGTTGTATGAATCATGTAAAACTAAGTAAGATAGATATACAACTGTTGAAAGCTAATTAGAATCGCTCCTTTGTTTGTAGGTGGCTGATGAGTATAATGATAAAAGACTTTGATATACCGTTATTTATATTCCTAAAAGTCTTGCATTGTTCGTGTTACTCTACATACTACTAAATTCACGCAATACGTTACGAATTCACCTTCTACGAATTAAGTGCGACAGCTAATTAGAAACAGTTTTTTAAAGAACTAAAATTCCTTCCGGTACTAATTTTTATTAGCAGTACTATTGATTTCTATTAAGGATGTGTTTCAAAGTTGTGGTTTAAAATATATTAAAATGTATTATTCGAGTTTTCCAATGAGGAAAAGCTGCAGCTGTACACCTACACTTCGCAGGTACATTTTTGACCTTCGTCGGTTTGGAAACATGTGCAAAGAAATTTCGAATAGATCAAATGCATACTTAGCAGAATTGTTTTGAATGTCCTTAAGCATAGAATTTTAAAAGTATTTTCAATATTGCACGCAAAGAAAAAACTCGAAAAACTGTAACAGAAATAGACCGCACAATTAATAATATCTCCCGAAGAGACCCAAAAAAAAACTTCCACTGACATTCTACATGAAATTCAAGGTAAACACAATGTACAAATATCCAATGAAATAATTGCCTGGCGTTTGGTTGAATCTGGACTTCACGGGCGAAGGTATGTTCGCCGTCCAAAAATTCAAGAATTTGATCCGCGCTATGTTTCACGCGTAGTTGAGTATGGTGGAGAGTCAATCATGGTGTGGGGATTTTTTATCTGGAATGGTGTTGGTCCATTTCATTAGATTAATGGAATTTTGATCAAGGAGAAATACGTCGACATCCTAAAAAATGCATATTGCCATGGGCTGAGAAAAATGTGCCTGTTATAAGGAAGATAACAATTCAAAGCATACGTCTAAGTTGACAGAAATGTCTTTTAATAAAAGTTCTATCAATGTTTTGGAGTTGGAATCATCCAGCCCAGACTTAAACTCTACAGAACATCTTTAGGTGATGTTAAAAGAGCCGTATGCACCAAATATATCACAAATACGGGTATTCTTTGTGATGAAATTAGAACGACATGCCAAGCTACACCAATAGTTCGCAGTCAGAATTTGGCAAACAAGTAAGAACAAGCTCGTTCAAGCCACTGTCACGCCCTCAAAACGTTATTAATAGAAAACGTACAAAGTGTCATAACCAAGCACTCAATTATCATTTTTGTCTGTAATGTATGTAGACCTGCGTAATACACGATATTACACAGGTTTTCATATGAACATATGTATATCTTTTATTTATCTCTTTTTTTTTTAACTGTTAGCAAATGCAGACGACTGAACTGATTTTCAATAACAATAAATTATTATTAAGAGCTTCAAATATTACTGATTGTATGAGCTGAATACTTATTTTACCTTTTATAAGTTACTTAATTTAAAGTAAATTTGTTTCGCAGAATTAATGATAGTGAGCTCTTCTTTAAAAAAAAAAAACAAAATTTCAAAATGCTTTTATTTTGTTTGTATTTTGAATTAAAAGTGAAACATATAAATATTGATTTTCAAAAACAAAGTGTGCCGTATAGGGTTGTTAGCATACAAAAGTTTTTAAGCTTTTGTTAAATTATATTTATTAAACATTTTTTCTATTATACTGCACCTGCTTATTTATTTATATACGAGTATTTATCAGAATGTCTGCATTTTAAAACCTTGTAAAGTGTCAACAGATATCAAATAACAAATACAGGGCGGCGCAAAAGTCAGACGATTATCAGAAGATGCTGACATTTTGCAATTGACCTCTAATGTCAGTTCTGTTTTGACACTTGTATAGTAAAATACTTGTAAATAAACAATGGTACGCTACACTGCATGCCACAACCGATATGTTGAAGAATGCATTTCCCGGGCGCCTAATCTCCCGTTTTGGCAATTTACACTGGCCAGCAAGATTATCTGATTTCGCCGTTCCAGACTACTTTTTGTAGGGCTTTTTGAATTCGCGAGTTTATGTCAACAAGCCTCAGAGTCTTGCAGCTCTTAAAGACAATATCCGTTAAGAATGTGAGGACCTATCGTCGGAAGTTCTGGCCAAAGTGATGGAAAATGCCATAAAAAGGATTGAAATGAAAATCAATGGCGGGGGCCATTTATATGATATTATATTTTCGACTTGATTTAAAAAAATTTAAAAGATCAAATAAAAATAATTCATAAGCAGAATCAAAGTTTTTAATAAAAAAAAAATTACAGCCAAAAAATATCGGACGGTAATTTTTGCGCCACCGGTTATGTAGGAATTTATTATCTCAAGTCTAAGCACCAAAATGACGTGGAAGTGAAAACTTCGGAAAGATGAAGCAATTTTCACTACTTTTCCTCTGTATTTCAAAAAAGAGATTTCAATTTCTAGCCGTATCGGCTGACACTGGCATGGTAATCTGAAAATCTATCAAACCCCGTTATTTCCACTACGTGCGTATGCAGAGTGAATATTTGTTGAAGCACCTAGACTTTTAGAAAGCTTACTATGTAATTGCCGGGACTAAAACCGCGTTCATTCATTTCTACAAATCGTTTTGTTCAAATTTGAGTTAACCAAGCACTATTCTTCCCAGCGTACTTTAAAATTAGCAAATTGCTTGAAAACTCCTCCTATTACTTTTTAAAAAAGAGGAGAAACTTTAAAAAGAAACCCCTTAAAACTGCAATAGAAAGAGTCTATAACTGAAAAATATCAAAATGTTAAGAATGTAGTGTGTGTTCTTTGCCTAAAAGATAAAGTTTTCATTATATCCTGAACAGAGTATATAAAGCTTGCCGCGATGTAAGTTACCCCAAAAGGAAACGTCGGAGACCCCATAAAGTTGAGGTATAAATGAACAGTGTATTGATGCTGAGTCGGTGTAGCGCTGTCTTTCCATCTTCCCGTCCATCTGTATATAACTGAAGAGTCCCCCAGTTGTGGAAAATCTATTCTCCATATCTCCTTCCATCACAAAGAAGCTCTTCATTTGTCCGAACCGCTTACATAAAATCAATACAGCATATAGCTATGCTACGAATTGACCGATTAAACTCAAGTCCTTGTGTGGAAAACTTCTTTATTGAAAGACATATATCACGGAAATCGCATTAATTGATAAAAGCAGCGCTACAAACTCCGATTAGAAATCCCAGATGGAAGTTCAGTCTCAATTGAGTCAAGACGGTATCTTCGGATTTCTGAACAACCATCACAAATCATCAGGAATAACCAATGCAGTATGAGATGGTGCATTATCGTGGTGCAAAACCAAGAGTTTTCTTCCCACAATTCTGGCCTATATGTAGAAGGGAATAGCTTCACGTAAATGGCGCACAACACTCAAATAATATTCTTTGTTGTCAGTTTGGCCCGGCGAAAATTCATAATGCACCACACCATGATAA
Source organism: Bactrocera dorsalis (assembly GCF_023373825.1). Taxonomy (NCBI): domain Eukaryota; kingdom Metazoa; phylum Arthropoda; class Insecta; order Diptera; family Tephritidae; genus Bactrocera; species Bactrocera dorsalis. The sequence continues at coordinate 63,944,755 of NC_064305.1, forward strand.
TCGAAGAAAACAGTCATCATGACCTCGAGATCGTTAGCGTAGATCCAAGTCTCATCTCCAGTTATAATGCGTTTCGTTAAGTTTTGATAGTCACAAAGCATTGTTTAATAGATGTTAACGCAACGGTCTTTTTCTAAAAAAATGAGTGTTTTTGCAACCATTCGAGATTTGACTCTTCTCAAGCCCAATGCGTCTTTCAAAATCGCCTGCACCTATCCAAATGATATGCCTAAACTGTCAGCAATGTTAATCAATGATTTTCTAGTACCATTTTTTTGTCTTGTTTGACGTGATGTTCTTCAGTCGATGTTTTTGGCCGATTTGACACCACATTTTTCTCAACACTCTCAAGACCGGCTTTGAAGTCGCTGTACTACTTGTAAAAACTTTCAGAAGACAGAGTTTGGTCTCCAAAAGCTTTTCGCAACATCCTCAACGTCTTCAGGCGAAATTTCATTCCACAAAAAGAATTTAGTCGCACTTCTTTGTTCAGTAAATTCAGACATCGTAAAAATCGAAGAGTTCACTTTTAGAGTCCCACAAAACGACTCGCAAATCAAATACAAACGAATATTTTGACGTGAAGCGTAGCAGAGATGTCACTAATAGTACTACCATCTTACAGAAAAAAATATTTACTGATTTGAAGAACACGCGAAGTACTTGTATAAATTAAAAATACTTCCTCTAGTCCCTTAAACTGCGAGTCTCCTGGATATCCTAGATTAATTCTGCTTGTCTGAAACATGGGAGGTGTTCTAGCGTTTCTCTTATGTCGGCTTCCCTGCACTCTAAGGCATTCTACCTTACCTATGTCTCTGTCTGCGCGTTCGGAAATTTACCATAACATATAGCCCCCACACCAACTGAACAATCAGAAAAGCCCGTGAATGGAAAACTTTTTTATTTGACGAGATTGCCACGCCACAAAAATGCGCCTCTGAGGGTATTTGCCAAAAAATACGTCTCTGAGTTGATGTGACAAAAGATTCGACTCGGCGTGAGTTATTAAAAAGAAGTCGAAGAGAAAGCGAACATTGAAGACAGGTCTACTGCTGTAAAATTACGCTAACTTATTTCTGTATTCCTTTAATAATTGTTTTTAAAATAAATTTAAAATAAAAGTTCGTTTGTGCAAGCATGTGTATTTGTGTCAAGATATATTCACGAAACATATATTTTTGATAAAAAAACAACGCTGAAATCTCCGAATATATTCTTTACGTCGGATGACTATAACATATAGCAGTCATTCATTATGTTATAAAATGTTTTCCTGTCAGGGGTTTTATAACGTGTGTACAGGCGAAGTCAACGTTTTCTCTTGTTTTCTTCTCATTTTATTAAACACGTAGGCATGACACCCAGTTTTATATCACAGTGTTTTGTATATAAAAATATATGTAACATACTCAAAGAACTACTAACTGATATCAACTTTCTTCTAGTGCATCACAGAAATTAATATAAATTTACATATTCACTGGTAAAAGATTTGGATGATTTTTAAAATATAAATTTTTGTTTTTACCTTTCCCAGCAGTTTATTTTTCTAATACTTTTAAAGCTTTCAATATGCATTTGATTTTTTTGAAGCTGTGTGAAGAATACAAGTCACTGCCAACAGATTCTCACAAAACCATAAAATTATTAGCTAACTTTAGGTATTTAAAAAAAAAACGCTCTTTAGAGAAAATTTTGCATTTATTGCCTTTTCACTTCTTTCACGAAGTTTGCCACTGCTAATAAATGTTAACTATGAAACTTGCCTTGTTTTCCATTTTTTAAATTTTGTTTTAATAAAATTTTCCACTCACTAAGCATTAAAACATTAACAGTGAGCTTTGCATTATCATAAGAATTAACTTGAAGAACTTGCGATGTCAAGCAGCAATTTTAGTTTCACACAAACATAGACGCACACTTTCAATTTCAAGATAGGAAAAACGCGTTAACTAATGCGAATAATTTTACTTGCAGAAATCCTTATAAATACACGATTTCATTTTAGTTGCCAAAAAATTCAAATAAAAATATTAATTTATTTTCTTTCTTTATCTAAACAAGCGAAGCGAGTGTTGATGAGCGTAATGGCGATAAGACTTAAACAATTGTTGCGAGTAATTTAATTCTTTATATTCAAATGTAATGACTTTTTTATTGAACGCGCGGATATGAAGGCAGCGTCGGGTATTTAGTCGTAGTTTGCAGTTCGATGCACACACGATGGAATGCACAATGGCTTATCCGAAGTGTCGCCAAATAATCACAGACGCAAATTTAAATATAAATTATTATGACACTGTTGGAAACTCAAGCAAATCACAGCTTGCATCCCCGCACATTAAATATTAAAAAAAAGTTCACTTAAGCCATATGTTAGTGAACAGTTACACTTAAACTCACGCACGAATTTCACTCACTCACAATTTCCGTTAGTTTGATATTTTGTATTAGTATATCCTGTTTTTAATCCAAATGCAGAAACGCGCGACCGCGTCCGACACTTTGTCCGGTCAACGACGGAATGATGTTTGCGAACGCACTCAATGCGTTAAAGAGCGATTCATCAACGCAGCTGCCGAACAAAGCGTCACTGTTATCATAACAGAGCAGCGCAGCGACGTCAGACTGCGCATCCATTTGAGCATCCCGTTCATTCAGTTGGCGTCAGTGAATGTAAACGCAATGAATGAATGAAGTTTAGTGGAGTAAAAAGCCGAAGCTGAAGTGTGTATGTATGTGTATTTTGGAAGTTGTTTTATGTCAGATAGTTAGCAACAGTCGAGTTGGTCTCTCGTGCAGCCAAAAGAACAGCTGCTCTTTTTCACACACAATATTCAGTTTGTATTACACTATAATTGCGCTTATTTTTGTTGTTATTTTCAATTCCAACTTTGTTGTTTTAATATCATAGTAAGCTTTCTATCAGCTTTCTCTCTCATTTTTCCCCCACAATAGTCATAAAATTTCATTCATTCAATGAGTTTTGATAAGGAAGCTCCAACACATTTTCACGCATTACTCATACGACATGATGTACTCAATGCGCATACACATAAGAATGCAGAAAGAGAAAGCTGTCCACATATGTTGTCGTAAATTGTAGAGCTATATATTATAGTAGATACGTTTCATGATGTTGTGAGAGCAACAAAAATTTCTTATAAGAGATAGCATACAGGAGCGCGAGAGCATGAAAATAAGGGTAAAGAGCTTCATTACAGCAAGTGTAGTGGAGAAACGACCTGTTGCTAACCAATAAGTACTCATATAGTTATATATTTAACACTAACAAAATACATAATATATAATAATATGTTGAAATATATACATATATATATGTATATATCCATGCAAGTATGCGTTTTCTCTTTTCTATGTGTGTAGTTATGCTCTTATAAATGTTCGGAAGAATTAATAGCCTTACCTTGACTTTATATGCAGATATGTACATAAGAGCGGTTTATATAAGCACATTGACATTCATGTCATATTATATATGACATTGTGGGAAGATATCTGATAATGGTGAAATCCTGACAGTGATAGGTTTCAACAGCTCACACTTTTTTCTTAAACTTGTGACGGTATGCACAGTGCTGCATATTTGAGGCAGATATGGAATGGTATAGATTTGCAAAAAAATATTTAGAATATATAATCAAAAAGATGACATCTGTTTGTACGTACTATCGGTACTTTAAGTAAAGATACTTCGCTGAAATTCACTGAGAACAGATCAGTTGGATATTATAACAGCTGTACTAGCTACCACTAATTTCGCCTAAATTTGTTTGTTGATATCAAAACAAAGTTGTTAACATTATTAGTTCAAGCATATACATAGATGGAAACTTCTATACATATGATGGGAAATATAAAAGACTTTAAACTTTAAATTTTTAAATTTCCATATTGATAAAATTTCAGTTTTTACAACATTAATGAACAAATATAACTTACTATTTGTTAGCGGAATTTTAAATACTGGATTCTGAAACCTGGTTTATGTAATCGAAATCACCTAAGTGACATCTTCTTACTGAAATATGTCCAAAAATCGTGTATTATTTTCAGCTGCCGATACGCTTCTGTTCTCCGACAACTGAACAGTGTTTACGTAGTTGGGTTGTCTAATATACATGCGTAAATGAAATATATGGAACTTCGGAACATTAAGCTTATTCAAGCCATCAAATAAGCGAGCTCCATACACATTCATCCCGCGCTTGGTTCTACCATTCATATATACATTAAGACTTACCACAATTGTAAATAAGTATTTGTTTTTATTTCAGTAATGACACTTCACGCGGCACTGCCAATTAGAATTCCTACATAATTGCACCCAGTCAATATAATTTAATTAACATTTTGCTTTCAAATGCCACACAGGATGAAAGCAAATTTATCAACTCTAATAGATAATAAGCTGTGTTGTTTTTGCTGTGCGTGACATTTTGTGTAACAATGCGCTATTAAGCATTAATTAATTAACGTAATTCAATTGCTACCCCTAAAATAAGTAGCACAGTTGTCATGCCAGTCTCCAAGCAGAACGCAACAAGAATCATGTACTGTACGCTTATAGAGAGAGGTTGAACCGAATCTAGAATACCCGTAAACAATTAAAAATTATCAGCTTCTTAAAGAGAAAAGGAACTCAAAAATAGGGGACTAGTTCGTGTATATATATAATATATCGACCGGCGAGTAAATGGACATGGCTAAATCAACTCGACACTTCACATTGATGATTTATATATAAATTTGAAAGGATCTTTTCTTTTATGTGCTACAAACTTCGTGGGTGTAAATATCTAAATAATTATCTATTTAAAAGAATGTCCGGTTATTTTAAAAATTTTAACTATTTTTAGCCAATATATTTAACAATACAGTCAACAAGCAAAATATTATAGTCTTCAATTCGTCGAAATAATAAAAATGGCTGTTTGTGTAGTGTGATTAGAATTTATCAGTTACTGTACGAGTATATAAAAGGGGGGTTCCAAAATGAAGAGGACTTTGGAATCTAGCGCCCCCTGGTGGCGTCATCTATATGTCGATGCGTCTGATGCGTTAGAAACTGCTATCTCTATCGACTTTCCAGTGAGAATTTCAAGAAATTTCATTGATTGGAAGTGAAGGTATTGCATTTAGGGTGTCAGTATGTTTGTGTTATCGGTGGCGAAAATGAGCTTCGAACAAAGAGCCAACATTAAATTTCGTTTCAAAATTGGTAAAATTTTACCGAAACGTTTCAATTGGTGAAGCAAGTTTGTGGCGATGATTGCCTATCCCGTCGTAGTATGCACGAGTGGTTTCAATGTTTTCAAGGTGGTCATGAGGACATAAATGACGATCAACATGTGGGCCAATCAAAATCCGTGATCACCGGAAACTCCATCGAAGATGTGCGTGAATTCATCAAAAATCAGTCGAAATCGTTATTGAAATTTATGGAAATAGAATTGAACATCTCCAAAACATCGATTTATCGCATTTTGACGGAACATTTGGGCTTACGAAAGATATGTGCACGGTTTGTTCCAGAAAATTGACTGACGACCAAAAATTGCTCAGAATCCAAAATTCGAAGTAGGACTATTTGACAAAAACATTTGACATTTTAACCATTAACCACTCCCTGTATTCACCTGATATGGCACAGTGCGATTTCTTCTTCTTCGGAAAAATGTATTTGGCCATGAATGCAAGGCGTTATGCAGACGAAGAGGCTTGCACCGGCATACTGGCGGCCATACCAGCCAACGAGCTAAAACACTCGGTCGACATGCTTTTGGACCGTGCAAAAAGCTGTATTGAAACAGAAGGAGACTATTTTGAATAGAATAAATTGATTTTGCCGGAAACCCTATTTATTCGGTTTTATTTTAAGTCCTGTTTACTTTCGAATGCATATTGCAAATCGAAATTTCGAAATTTCCGGAACGGAAGGGAGCGAACTATTGTTGTGTTACCGGAACTGATACAGCCGTTCATCTCCGTAAACTTCACTTATTTTATTGGTGGCATTCTTCCCTTTTTTATACAAAAATTTCAAAATATAGCGAATTTCTTCATTATTTACATTCATAAATAGTAAAATTCAGTAAATTGTATTCAATTTCCCCGAATTTACTTTTTTGGTCAAGTGAAGCTTAAAATCTCACCTTTCCAACACTATATAGTATGACACAATGTGATTGATATGGAGACATACGACTCTAACGACATTTATTGACCAAATACGAAAATACTATTTCGACTGCCCAATATGTCAAGTGGGTAGCTACCCACCCAACGAAAATTCTCTTTTAGTATTTAGTGAAAAATTTAATAAATTTCAACTGTGATATCTTACTGAACTAAAAGTCCGAAGGGAAATAATACAGAGAAAATCTAAATAAGGCTTCTGCTTTCGACATGTATGTAATTCTATTGTTAAAGGTTTCGAGGAAATGCCATTTGTTAGTGTGCCAAAGAAAAATGGCGATTGATTTGGGATTGACTTCCGATTGAAATTGTTTGCATTCCAATGAAAAGACAGATTGATGCAAATGTGAAATGAGAGCAAGGATGTGCTAGTGTTTGTATGTAAAAAGATAATAACATGTGCTTTACATTTCCGCCTGCAATAGTCTAGGCATAACATTTGGTCGCGTATGCTGAAAATATTAGAAAGATTATTCTGAGCAATTTTGCCTAAAAGAGTATGAGCTCTTTTTTGTTTTGAGCCAGCGAAGTTTAAAAAATTTGAATAACCTGGTCTGCGATCTTTCCCTGTTTTGGCACCTTTTAAATCGATCCGCTCCACTATACAGATATTTAAGCAAAGTAATGAACTAGGAAATATTACCGCTTACGGAAATATACGAATTTTATTATACAATTTTTGTGATGTTTTTACTTTAAAAATGAATAAGTTAACTTGTACAGAAATTACCAAGCTGTATCGCTTGCAATTAGGACTACATTAGGCGTACGTTTTAACAATGTTTACATAATCACTCAAAAAAAACTGTTCAACCAATTGAGTGTATTATAGTTTCTAGCACCATCCACGGTAATTGGTTTCTCGCATACCTGCTGTCATTTAATTATATTCTTTTTGCTGGTTTTTCGACAAACAACGGTTTTCTTCGTCTAATTGTTTCCACAAAGTTAATAAGCCCTCCGTTAGCATAAACTATAACAAAAATTTTACATTTCATAATTACATATTATTGTTCACTTAAACATGTTATAGAATTAAATAAAAGTTTATGTCCTTGATTGATGATTGCTGTTTTGTTGTTTATCACTTGGTGCTGCTGTTAATGCGTTGATTTGACCTGCACGTCATGTCGGTAATTCATAAAAATTTAATATCAGTTCTTTATAAGTAAAAAGCTTTTCAGTTTTATGACGAACTCATTTTCACACTTTCGTGTATTTTGATTGCTCTTACTGTTAAGCGTGTATTGTTACAGTTTCATAAAACTGTTACAACCAACGCTTTTTGGTTAAAATATTAGCTTGTTTTGGTTTTGTTCTCAATTTTATTTTTATATGTGTAAATAGTCTGCCTGGGGACATCATTGAACTTGAATCTAGCTGATTCTTTGTTTTACCAGTGGTTAGTCCATGTCACATAGTACTTATATGGAGGTGTGCAAAATTTCAGATTTATATCTCAAAACCTAAGCAAAAAAAGTTCGTTTCGATTCAAACAGAGACGCTTTTCTAAATCGACACAGCTCATCATGAGGATCATTAACAATTTCTTCGCAGATTTTACTATTGTCTTAGATAGCAACCCGTGCCTTATTTGGTGAATGTATCAATGAAAAAGTTTCCCATACATACTTCATTTCGGTACATATACTACGGTGATGCCAAATCAGCGGTTACGTCGAATGAACAGCTTCTTGGGGAGAATATATATTATATCTTTATATACAAAAAGTATGTGTCACGTTGTTTGTCCGCAATGGACTCCTAAACTACTGAGCCGATTTTAGTAAAATTTAGCACACTGTGTCAATTCGAAACAACTTAGAATATAGGATAGTAAAAACAATTCATAAGGTTTGCCAACATCTGAAGGTGCTTTTCCGGCTTTGGTCCTTACTAGTTGCAAGGGAATGAAATTTACGGTTGCTTACGAACGTAGTCCTTCCTAACTTGCTTTATGTGCACATTCTCATTTTAAGGAAAATTCTTTTATCTTTTGTCTGTTCATAATAGCTGATCACTAGGTCAAAGCCTCAAAGTAAATGGTAAGAGCTGAAGCATGCGACAGCTGACGCTAAGTAACCTTGCGAGTAGAAGGGGCTTTGCATGAATGATCGAGAGTGAGAAAGTGAGAAAATATTAGCATTTTTGGGAATTGTGTCCATTAAATTTCCTTCCAATTAATCTCCTCCTGCTGCAATACACTTATGCCAGCGAATTTTCCAGTCATCATAGTACGTGGGAAAATCCTTCGTCGTGATGATCATTACAGCCTTCTTCGATTCAGCTTTTATATCCTCAATTGAGTCAAAACGGTGTTTTCGAAGTGGTCATGTGAACTTGCTGAATGGCCAGAAGTTACACGAAGGTAAATCAGGCGAATGTGATGGTTGCGGCACGATATTATTTGAAAATGTGGCGAAATGATCACGAATAATCAATGCAGTATGAGATGGTGCATTATCGCATTTCTTTGTTCAATAAATTCGGACACAGTAAAAATCGATGAATTCACTTCTAGAGCCTTCTAAAACGAAGCGTATCTCAAATACTAATGAATAGAATAATATTTACAATAGAAGTCACTAACAGTATTATCAACTTACAGATAAAAAATTAGCGATTCGAAAAACACGCGAAGTATAACTTATTACAAATTAATTCACCTTTCAATTTGATCACAGTAGTATAACAAATATTTCAAAGATATCAAGCTATTTAATTATTATATTTTTTACAATCTTCCAAAAATAAGTTTGATCAAAATGTAATTAAATTTGTGTTATGTATTGCATTTAGCTGTTAACATCATATTAACTTAGTAACCTTCATCAGCACATTCGTTTGCTGACTACTACGGAAAAATCTCGAATGAAGCAGCTTATGACTTCGTAAGGGAATTCGTTTCCGTTATTTATGTTCACCGTGAACGTGTGACGTTTAGGCGGGATAGATTTACTTTTCTAAACAGTTGTGTACACACACATCATGCTTATAATATTTATACAAAACTCTTGGCTTGCGCATCGCATTCGCAGGTAATGCCTTCAATAAAACTTGGAGAAAAACCACTCAATTAAGTTTTCATGGTAATTTACTACACTAAGGCCTTTGCGACTTCAATATCACTGCAACAACCTCATTACCATATATCACGCAATAGAAAGATTTCCAAAGTCAATGTTAATTACCAGTACTGAAAATATTTTTTAATTGCGTGTTTTCTCTACCTGCTTCCCTTCTCTTCTATTATCTATTTTCTATCATCTCTCTGCGAAGACAATTCTCCGAGAAGGTCTTGGCTCTACCTAATTACGTGACACTGTGTACTGGTGTTTTAATAATGCTTTCATTCATTAATTTTTGGTCTTGTTAATATGTTCTCTTATATTCATCTGGATTAAAATACGATTAGCCAGGTGATTGATCTTATCCAAATTGTCTGCCATTGCTGCGCACAATTATTATTACTTGATATGTGTGTGTTAAGCGTACTTCAGTCTCAGCTGTCATATACACTATTCATAAGTGGTCTGCAGCGTTGAAGATAATATACTTGTAGTACATAGCTGCATCAATAACATTGATGCATGCAAATACCATGACAAGTGGCAAGTGACAAGAATTGATAATTTATTGATGGGTTGTGGGTGTGCTACTGAAAATTTAAAGCGATGTAATTAGTGACGTTGCTAATAGCAATTTAACCCATTTTGTTGAAATACTTGATTACAATGGGAGGATAAAAGATATGCGTATATAACAATTGGGGTGCTCATAGATCCTTCACAGAGCTCTCACAACTTTAGCACACAGTTGAACAGAAATACGCGTTTAAAAACCTTTTGAGTGCATTTAATTGCACTAATGGTTTTTATAAAATTTCAATATAATTCGTTTTGCAACAGATATTTGGTTGACCAGATTCATTTGGAACACGTAATACAATATGCTCATTATTCAGACTTCTGTTTATGAGGCTAAGGTACTGTATTTTTTAAAACGTATTCTATCTTTGTACTTTTTTAAAATGCATGTAGAAAAAGAAATGTTTCCAAAGTTACACGATACCTAAATCCATGACAAGTGAGATTGTGTCATTACGTTTGGAATAATATACTAAATTTTACAGTGAATTCCTTTTTTTCATTAGAATTAGACATCAAAACAGTACTTTCTGTTTGTTCGAACACAAATGTTATGGGAACAGTGTCCTAACCTACAAAGACCAGCTCAGTTCTATTCATGATATTAAGGTAGAATTGCTATAAAAGAAAAAGCTAAACAATAAAAAATTTATTATTTCAGGGAACTAACTTCATTAAATATCACAACAAAGAACTCCATCTCTCTAACCCTATAGTTTAAACGAACAATTAATATGTGAAACAAATTGTTCGTACAGAAATATAAAAAGTATGAATGTGGAAATATGGTTTTATAACATATCCTTATATTCATAAGTGAGTTTCATTGCTGAATAAAACATCCATCTCGCTTTTGGTCCATTGACCGAAGAGTTGAGGATTAAATGTTGTTTGACTTTAGTTCTTGCACGACTTGCATTTTGATTGCCCGTAAACCAAGATTACGCAAAATCTTTCATAGAATGGGTGGGCACAGTTCTAATTTTTTCGCCCGATGGAGGATGCACTCTTTCATTATTTACTAGAGTAAACGTGCTTCAAAATCGATCGATGGTTGCTGTAGTTACCCATTCTGTTGGGAGTTTTTGTAGACCGAATATTGGAGTCGCCGGAGTAAGTCGGTTCATTATGAAATAACAAACCAAAAAAAATAAAAAACAGATATAAGTAGGACACTGAAATCATAATACCATGCTCATTTCAGATCTAGTCCTTTAAAATTCTCTAGTAAATAACTTATTTTATTTCCAATAGCAAGTAGACAAAAGGACTAGAAATGAAAAGAGATTTCTAGAAAAGTTTAACTTCACCAGCACGGCATCATTTATACAAATAACAATAAATAGACAACAGAAGTGTACGAAAAGAAAAACTGAAATAAGACGTCTGCCACAATGTCGCGACGCCACAAGTGCAGTGCCAGTGATGGCAAATAGAGAAATTAAAGGGGAATAAAAACGAAATTCGAGAAAAATTAAAATGCGACTTGACATGGAAGTTGCAGTGAAAGTGAAAAGTTTTGAAAGTCGTTTTAAAAAAATATGAAAATGTTTCGAAACAATTCTGGTAGGGACGATAACTACAGTAATCGGTTGAATATTTTATATTTTTTTAGGACCATGACAGTTTCAGAAAATGATGATTCGAGAAAAATGCGTTTAGAAACGTAGCAGTTGCAGACTTATCATGGCGCCTGGTAGACAGGCGCTTACGACACGTCGGCGACTATGGGCTGTAACTTATCAAATACTATGAATTTCGGTCTGAATTTTTCACAGCATTTTTCAATAGGCTTTACTGTCAAAATAAAAAAAAAAAAATTTGGGAGTGATTACATGAGAATATCCCCATAAAGATCTCTCATACTATCTTATTATATTATCTGGCATTTAAGTTAATTGATTTTTAGTATGTAGTTTTTAAAAGTATCGTTATATGGGGAAATCCCCGATTTCATCGTTAGTAAAGCTCTTATAAGATATACCACTCAGTAAATTTGGTTATTGTGGCCCAACTTATGATAAACTGTGAGAAATGTCATCCTGATAATTTTTATATATGTAACTTTCCAAGTATATCTATCTCGCTTAGTTTTACGTGCTACGTATGGCCGTTAGGTGAACAAGAGTATAATATCTGAGGCAACTTTTCTCGTCATATAATCATTTTCACATATGTAAATGTACCATTATGTATGTATGTATGTGTTTGTGAGATAACAAGTGTTCTTAGAATGATTTTTCCTTTTTCCATGAAGGCCAATGTCAACGGTAACGAAATCACTGTAAACAACAAACAAATAGAAGTCACCGATTATCAGCTGAGAATTAACAGGTAGCTGGCGACTGGAAAAACGTGCTAGCCGAAGAAACCGTAAATATCCTTAAACTCAGACGAAGTGGCTACTGTAAGTAACACATTTAATGACGCGTCTGCTGCCAGCGTTCATTTCGCCCATAATTATGGGTTGCTGGCTTGTGGTTTTGTCGCAAATTACTTTAAGACTAAACGTTTGTGTGGAAGTGTGTGAGCATGTTTGTTTGTCCGTGTCGAACTTGATTAGAGAACATAACGTTTTAGTAGAAAATCGTTTTATCACATTCTTTGTTCCTTTTCATGTGAGCTGCAATTAAGATTTTCATTATTTTACTCTTGCGGGAATGCGAGTCGGTCTACCTTTAACCGGTTTTTATCTTAGTTAAGGTTTGCTTAATAACTATAACGTAACAGAGTGAGAATAGTGCGAGATATGTAGTCGGTGCGCTGGTTTTCATTATACCGAGTTTTCCAATAGGGGTGATATGATTTCTAAATGTCGTTTCAGATATTTTTGTATAATTCAGGATCTGTAAATTTTTCTTATTGTATTCAATAAGGTTTACAATTTAAGAAAATTGTTTAAGTGGTCTGCTGTTTTGAGACGGGTCCTATTCAGTTTGTTTTTGAGTGATTCCTTTAAAATTAATTTACCTTCCTTTGTAAATGTCAGGTACTTAAGTGCAAGTTTGTGTTTCGCCGATAATTTCTAATATAACCGAATTACTTAAATCAGTGATTATTATTACTAGGTGGTAGAACGGGGTTTGACATGAATAGAATTAGTCTGTACATTTTAATATATTTAAATAGTAAACGTATTCCGTATTTATTATAGGCGCTATTGTATCCAAAGGACTTTTGTGGAGTAAGAAATTATTCGATATATATAGTATATGCGATTTTCTCGAGATAGATCAACCATAGTCGTAATTGAATATTCATTCAAAAAAATTTCACTATCTGCTTATATAAAAATATCATTATTTCGAGAAGTACATAGTACATAAACAAACTATAGTAAAAAGGTGATTGCCATATGACAAGGACCGATAAACTCCCATATAATTTAATGCTTTGTGCCTTAAATAGATAAATTTGGCTGAAAACGTAGCTCCCACATAACAAACACATAACGACCGGGTGAACCTCAGGAAAAAATTTATTAGTATTGTATATATCATATTAATGGAAGGCAGTATTGGCAAAATTATATAAAATCAACTTCCATATAATACATATGTATAATGACTTTCGTTTCTAACAAACCTTTTGTTCAATTTCATACAAATTTCCTTCCATAACTACATTTTGTGAATTATGGTGATTCAAGTAAGGAAAGAGCAACTGTATATATATAATAATTGCTTGGATTCAGATTCTCTTGAACCAAGTTTGATTCTTGCAAGTTGTATGTGTAAAAAGAGTTCAGTTGCACCCGAAATTAACACTTCCTTACTTGTGTATAAAAAGATCTTGCTAATTTTTTCCTCTTCTAGCGTGACAAATTTTAAATCGGAAACAAAAACAATTTTCACAAGCGCGATAGAGAAAAATGTTTTATGCTGAGCGCTTATCTTACAATGAACCTACCCAGTGACTCTTCTATTCATAAGTCGCTACCTGCCGCAACTAAACCAAACACAGGTAGCGTACACAATTTTCAGGGGCGTTGTGCGCGGTTACGCAATTCCGTGCATTCATTGCATACTTAGTAAAATAAATTTTAAGGGTATTTTCGTTACATAAATTTCTCGTAGGTGATACATTTTTTTGTGTGCAAAAGTAATAATCTCTGTTTGTTACGTTGATTATGTAGGTGACCTTCCTGCGAAGGATATTTAGATAAAACAAACTATGGAACGCAGGCATAAAGAGACATTCCCGTGCTATAAAAGTCGGGTTTTAAGGTACATTTCGTTAGTTACTTGGTGACAAGCAATCGAAGTGTTTGCAGGAGTTTCGAAACGATTATTTAACTATAATATATTTCTAAAAAAATTTACTGCTTTGTCAATATATAACTTAAAATGTTTGTTAAGCATAAAGAAATGCTCATCGGTCTACTGGCAGTGGCAGTGCTAGCGGCGCAAGCGCCGGCTACCAATGGCGCCAAAATACTCGCCGTTTATGCATTTCCGGGCAAGAGTCACTACATGATGCATCGTGTGCTGATAAGCGAGCTGTTGAAGCACGGACATGAGGTATGTAGAGAAAAATATAAATAGATATTTATATTAAATTTTAATTAAAATTGTAATTTATTTCTTAATTCCATTCCTCAGATCACCATGATAACGGCACTAACGCTGGAACCAGAAAAACTGGGCGGCAATTACACGGAGATACTCATAGAGCCGGTTTACGACTTTTGGACGGAAAGTAAGTGAAAACACACTTAATACTTTATTATATCCTTAACTACCCACAACTAACACTAAAATATGTAAAACTTTACTTCCAGTACACAGCACATTCGGTGGCAAAACGATCTATGACATGCGCAATGAATTGGATATATTCCTCAAAATGTCTATGGTTCTGGGACTCTCAACGACGGAGCATGCACTGAAACAACCGAAAATACAAGCGATCATTAACGCAGAAGAAACACAGGGTGTCTATGATCTCTTGCTGGTCGAACAATTCTATCAGGATGCATTTTTAGCCTTGGCACATGTCTACAATATTCCCGTTATAAGTGCGGCCACATTTGCACAACAAACATATATGAGTGAAATGTTTGGCATTATAACACCGTGGTCATACGTGCCTCATGGCTATCTACCGCTAACGGAACATATGAGCTTTTTCGAGCGTGTATATAACACGTACACCGCATTGCGCACGGATCTGGATCGTCAGTTTAGATATTTTCCAAAAATGGACGTGCTGGTGCAGAAATATTTCGGACACTTGCCGAGTAAGTATTAGATAAGTCTTGTAATAAGCCCTAATTCTGATCTCCACTTCTTCTACTTTGCAGTAAAATTCCCCAGCATCTCCGAAATGAATAGAAATCTCTCAGCCATACTGATCAACAACTATACGCCATTGTCGACAGCTGGACCCAGAACGGACAACATGATCAATGTCGGTGGAATGCATATCTACCCGCCAAAAGCATTGCCCACCGATATACAGCAGTTCCTGGATGGGGCCGAACATGGCGCTATCTACTTCAGTTTGGGCAGTCAAGTCCAGAGCAAAGATATGCCTAAAGAAAAATTACGCTTGTTCCTCAAAGTATTCGGTCAGCTGAAACAGCGTGTGCTGTGGAAATTTGAAAACGATAGTATTCCGAATTTACCTTCAAATGTTATGGTAAAGAAATGGCTGCCACAGAATGACATCTTGGCCCATCCTAATGTGCGTGTTTTCATTTCACACGGTGGCCTCTTTGGTTCACAGGAAGCTCTCTACCATGCCGTGCCCGTACTTGGTTTGCCCTTTTACTGCGATCAGGTAAGTTAAACTAAAATCTAATTACTAAAAAAGAAATTAATAGTTTATTCGTTTCACTCCCACAGCACCTTAATTTGAAGAAAGCTGAGACCAATGGTTATGCCATAATGCTGGACTTCCACACACTCACCAGTGAGCAGTTAAAATATAGCCTTCATCAACTCTTGCACAACAGCACATATCGCGACAATGTAAAAATGTTCTCGAGCATTTTCCACGATCGTCCCATGGGTCCACGTGAGACTGCGCTCTACTGGATTGATTACGTAATACGTCATAAGGGCGCGCGTCATTTGCGTGCTGCCGGCTTGGACTTGAAGTGGTACCAATTCTATTTGCTGGACGTGATCGCTCTGGTCGTAGCCGCCGTCGCTGTAGCAATTGGAGTTCTTGTTCTGTTGGTACGCTGGATCTTGCGGCAAATCAGCGGTGAAGAGATCAAGCAGAAAGTAAAATAACATAATTCTATGAATTATTGTTGATTTAAAAATTATGTGGTAACATGTCAATATGTAGTTAGGGGTCAATTTGAGTTAAATTAAAATATATATTATAAAAAATTAATATTTGTATTAAATGTATAAATTTGTAATAGGAAATTTCTTTGAGTTGTTGAATACTTTAACATGTATACACTTATACACTCATTGTCATAGAAAATTGGTTGCCATTATAGTTGTATTTAGGTAACCGTTTATTTCTCAAAACTATTTTTGAATTTAAAGTGTCAGATTCATGAGAAAGCTGCAGCAAGTATTCATAAAGGCAAGCTCATTTTTAACCCATGCTCTCCAGCAGGCCAGTATAGTAGCTGTTTTCAACCAAAGGGGGGGATTTTCTAGAAGAAGACGCTCAGCGCACTTTTTATTGAACCGGGTCTTCCGATAAGTATTTCTTCAAAAAGTAAACTTAGCCTATTGTTTCTTAAATAGTAAGAGCTATAGTAGCTGCAAGTCTGTATATGCTATTTTTGTGCCTAGATAGTAGGTTCTTTGGTGTATTCCTTGCTATCTGGCAGTTTGTGTTGTCTTTCATTATTTTTGTGCGATATGAACAAAATGCATATAAAAAGGCTCTTAGCTTTGCCACCCCTTTTCGTTGCAGAAAATGTATCTGTGACCGCGAACCCAAATTAGGGACAAGTAGAGTTGACCTTCCAATGAGCTTAAATCCCTCTTGCAATCGTTAGCTACGTTGGAAGTAATCTGTTTTGTCGACAAGGAGGCAATACCGCCGGCTGTCCTAGCTCTTCCGCTTGGTAGGTGGTGGTAGAGTTTGGTAAGCGGCTCTACCACGCAGTCTATTTGGACCCTTCGGTATAGATAAAGGTAGTATCCTTAGAATCTTCGCCTGGAAGTGACAACTGAAATCTCACCTTGGGATGACATAGTCTGATTTGCTTATATTAGCCATAATTCTAATTGCAGAACTTGCTGGTACTTTCAAAGTATACACGCCTACTCGCTTTGTATTCCATTTAGTTTCCTGATATTATATTGTTTCCTTAATGCTGACCACCAAACTAGTGCTCAATAAAGTAAAAATGATCTACTCCGAAATTGCACCCGAATTTAGCCTTTCATTAATTGTTTTTTAAATAATTTAAGACCGAACTTTTTTTTCTTCCTCTGTCTATTCTATTTGCTTACCTTAAAGCGTCTTGTCGCACTGGGCATTTTATTGTCTCATTGTTGTTGTTTGTTTTTTTCAAGGCTCAAGAGGCTGTTTTTTTGTTTACTGTGTGAAATTAAAGAAACAGGTAGCACAATACTTCCGATTTCCGTCTTTTACAACCTTAATTTAAATACCTCAAAAATTAAATCAAATTGAATTGAAATTAGCAACAAAGAAATAAAATTTGCAGCAATTTGCGTTAACAGCAATAAGTTTGTGCTGTTGAAGATGTGATTCAGTTTATAACGGTTCATTACCATTAATCTTAAATTCAGTCGCATATATTAAATATGAAACTTCTTTCAAAAATATTGACAATATAGCAATATCAAAAGAGTTTGAAAAATCTGTTTCTTTGTTGCTTATAACGACATATCTATATGAGGCCTATTTTCTCTCTGAATGATTTTAATTTGATTTTATTTATTTATGGCGCAAAAAATTAGTTCTGAGTTAACAAAATTATATTTAAAGTGTAAATATAATAACAGTAAGAAGTATAACCTACTTTGCTACAGAAATCGGTATAAAATAGATATAACACTTCTTTGATAGTTATAATTCCACCTCCTCATCCTTCTGAAGGCAAGTAAAATTCATTTCATTAGCCCTCCCTTATTAATTTTGTTTTTATTTCGCCATCATTTTTACTTATTTTTGTTCGGTGTCTCTCACTGTCCTGTGGCCTGAAGTTTTAATGTGATCGTTGACTGCAGCAACCAACAGATTAAAGATAGCAGGGTATAAGCGGAAACTTAGGCAGCATTAGCGTCATAGAATTAATGGTTGTTAAACAAAGACCCCTACTGCCATCAGCGGATTATAGCTAAAACTTTTGCTTGCCATCTGCACTACTTATTTCTGATACGAAATACTTTTACTTTCCTTACTATATCTGTTGGTGTTGTGTATCGTATTCTATTGTAATGAGAGTTAAATATGAATGCACATTTCAGCTAATGTTAAAAGCTCAATAAAATAAGTTGCATTAATTATTCTTAATAAAACTGTTTTTTAATCAACTAAAAAATTTTTTAGGTTGATGGAGTTTTTTAAATTGCACGTATAGTTAAGTAAAGAAATAGTAAAATAGATAATTATTTAATATGAAAAATTGCTTCAAGTTTTTATGATAAATCTTTTTCACTTTTTAATTGGAATTTTATACGAAATATTTTTATCTTTTAATTTTAGATTTTTCTGAATAATCAATCAGTTACAAGTGCATTAAGTTCTCGGTTTAAATTTAATTGATTTTTTGGGACAATTTTTATTTTAAACATGTCCCTCATTCGCCCTGCCTAAGAAATGATGAACGAAGGAATGACGAATACGTTCACACTCATGCGAAGCATGTATGTATGTATAGTTATGTACGAATGGACATCTAGTGTAAAATATGTGCTTGGTATTAATATGCAATATACACATTTTAGTTAGACTTTCAGATTACTTTCCACTCATACGCACTAAGTCTGTTCGTAAAATTATTGGTAGGAATTTTGTAACGTAAAATAAAGTAAAAGCTTGTGTCTGTTATGATTAAGATTTTGGACAGTTTTTGAGTTTCAGTTTCAGTTGTGGCAAATTTAAAGTTTTTTAAGAACTCACTTCCAGTTTATTTTCATTTTTCATGTTTTACTGGTTGAAAGGGAATTTAAGCTAATATTTGGAATTCACCTCTGATGGTTGCAAATGAACAAGTTCTCTCGAATTATAGTTGCCCCTAGAAAAAAAATTATATGTTCCATAATAGCTTAGGTTCCATATACACTAGAGTCAACAAAACCTATTTGTAAGTTAAACGTCTTATGTATTGGTTGCCTTTTTAATATAATGGTATATATAATAGTATTTCCAAAGAATTTAGCATTAGTAATAGCATCTTCTTAAAATCAACGCCAAATTATCACAATTCATAGGCTTCTCCTCTCGGTAGCTATGGATGTTAAAAAAGTACGAAGACAACAATCAGTACAAACTGTATGTACAAGTATGTCTCAATTGTCATTAACGCCAGCAGCGTATTTATTTTCAATAGTCGCAATCAGTAACCTTTACCTTATTGTATATTGCAGTGAACACAAGGTCACCTCAATGTCAAGGCATACATGTGCACACAATTATTACGCATGCATGTTGCATATCCCAATCCCAATTAAAGGCTTTGAACTTTCCCGGTGGAAATTCAAAAGCAAATTAAGGCTTTGCTAAATAAAGTTTTAGACGCTCCTTCAATAAACACGTGCATGTTTGTGCAGTTGCTAGTAAAGGGTGGATTTTTTTAAGAGCTTGATAACTTTTTTTTAAAAAAAAAAAACGCATAAAATTTGCAAAATCACATCGGTTCTTTATTTGAAACGTTAGATAGGTTCATGACATTTACTTTTTGAAGAGAATTTCATGTAATACGTTAGACCGCGGCTGCGTCTTAGGTGGGGCTATTCGGGAAAGTCCAAATTTGAGGCAACTTTTCGGGCATGTCGGCCCCCGGAATAGCCCGATTTTCTTCGGAAATGTTGTCTTCCAAAGCTGGAATAGTTGCTGGCTTATTTCTGCTTAGATACTTTAGACTCGACGTAGCACCACAAAAAATAGTCTAAAGGCGTTAAATCGAAAGATCTTGGTGGCAAACTTACGGGGGTCCATTTCTTGAGATGAATTGTTGTCCGAATTTTTCCCTCAAAATGGCCATAGAATCGCGAGTTGTGTGGCATGTAAGCGCCATCGTGTTGAAAACACATGTCAACCAAGTTCAGTTCTTCCATTTTTGGCAACAAAAAGCTTGTTAGCATCGAAACGAAAGCGATCGCCATTCATCCGTAAACGTTTGCGCTCAAACAGCATCTTTGAAAACATACGGTCCAATGATTTCCACCAGCGTAAAAACCACACCAAAATAGTGCTTTTTTCGGGATGCACGGGCAGTTGTTGAACGGCTTCTTCTGGTGCTCTTCACCCCAAATGCGGACAATTTTGCTTATTTACGTAGCCATCCAACCAGAAATGAGCCTCATCGCTGAACAAAATTGTGTCGATAAAAACATTTCGAACCGAACAACTGATTTTGGTAATAAAATTCAATGGACGCAAGCGGTGCTCATCGTAAGTCTATTAATGATGAAATGTTCAAAGCATACTGAGATCTTCTCCTTGACAACCATATCTGAAAATACAAGTTTTAGACGTATGTCAATATACAATGAATGAATCTAACTGCAAAAATCACCGTTATAATATCGGACAGCGGACTAACAGTATGTAGGTACTGAGTCGTTTTACACTCGCGAGCCACCACAGTCTGCTGCTTAATTAGCTTTAGTGTTGCCAGTGATACTCTGCTGAATGGGCAATCAAAATATTTCAGAAC